>NW_007259261.1:58280-154015 GCF_000164805.1 Carlito syrichta
GTGAATTTTATTGTATGTAGTTTTACTATAACGACATTATATATTTTATGAACCCTATTTAGTCTAATTTACATATTTGGACCTTTGCAGAGTCAGGACTTTAGATTGACATTTCCCTACAAATATATTGCTTGGAGCTCTTTCCTGAACTCTTGCTCATATTACATAAATTCATATAAACACAGAGAAGTAAAAATTCAGTTTTCCAGGAATATAGTGCATTTAATAGCAAGAGTAATCGAGTAATCAACATTTAATGAATTCTCACTGGGCCAAGTGCTTAACTAAATAATTTATATGTATTGACTCATTCAGTCTTCAGAACAACCCTATGAGGTAGATAGTTATTTTATCCAGTAAGACAGCTGAGGTCCAGAGAGTTTAAAATATCTTGGACAAAGCTACCTAGCCACTAGCTTCCAAAGCCAGAATTAAATCAACAGAGATTATATTAGTTTCCTATTGCCACCACAGCAAATTACTACAAACTTATTGCTTAAAGCAACACATATTTATTATTTTACAGTTCTTGAGGCTGGAAGTCTGAAATGGATCTCACCAGCCTAAAGTCAAGGTGTTGGCAGGACTGCCTTTCTTTCTGGAGACTCTAGGCAAGAATCCCTTTTCTTACCTTTTACAACTTCTGAAGGTTTCCTGTATTCTTTAGTGCATGGCCTCTTTCTGTCTTCAAAGTCAACAAGGGAAGTTGTAGCTCTCTAACATCACAACACTCTAATATTTACTGTTCTCTTTCCCTCTTCTACTTTTAAGGATCCTTGTGATTACACTGGATCCATCTGGATAATCCATGCTAATCTCTTTATTTTAATGTCAGTGGATTCAATATGTTACCTCCACCTGCAACCTTATAATTCCACCTTGCATTTAACATAATGTGAGAATCGAACTCATCTGTCCAAAATCAAAAGATAAACACAGAGACTTGAATGCAGCACAAGTGAGACTTTAATGATGGTCTTTCAAGATCGGTTGTCCTGTGGGCAGGCACACAGAAGCAGGAAGAACCAGCACTTTTATCCCTAAAATGCAGGTCCCTCTCATTGGAGTACTGCAGGAGTTACAGGCTTTCCCATATGCCTATGTGACAAATTTTGACTGGTTTACAGAATCACTTCATTTGCATATCCTATTTGCCAGTTGGCTTACAGAATCATTCTAATTGGATCCTGCCAAAAGTTTAAAGTGAAGTCTGATAAAGTAAAAAGCTTGTGAAAAGAAAGCACAAAGAAGCAGGAAGTGGATCAACAAAAGAGGAGCACAAAGCATTTAGACACCATCTTGAGAACCCAAGATAAGCCAGGCTCCAATTTGAAAATAAATCACAATTCTTATTTCTCACAATCCCCTCCTCTTTTATTTTTAAAACCTTTTGATTTCATTTTCATTATGATTCAGGTTTGTTTCAAATTTCTCTAGTAATTCTTGACTTTCTTTTTCAAGATTTAATTTCGTTTCCAGGATCATGAGGTTATTTGGGAATGACCAATGGGTGTTTGTTTATTAATAGGGGCTTCTATGAGTCTTTGAGTTAAACCTCGAACACAGGGAAATACAACATCCTACAGCCATTAATATTTCAGCTACAATTACAAGAGAGGTTAAGATTGAAGTTACCATTCCTTTCCATTTCCCAAACCAATTTTCTAACCAGTCTGTAAAAGGATCACTGATTTCAGAATTCTCAGCTAGTTCATTGGCTAGGGTGGCCAGTCCCTGTAATACCTTAGAAATAGTTCCATCTGGGGCAGTGTTATTTGGCATCTGGGGCAGTGTTATTTGGGATAAAAGTGCAACATTTTCCTCTTAATATAACACAGACCCCATTCTTTTCTGCCAACATCATATCCAATACCATACGATTTTCACATCATTCTGCTAGTAGCTTCTAATTGGCTAGCTACTCCTTGAGGAACATTTCTAATACAGTTTATAAACTTTTATCGATTATAGTAAATACAATTAATCAATCTGCATTTTTATTAATGGTAGACCACCAAAAGAGTGCAGATTCAAACTCTGTGGCTATCTGGTTTTTAGCCTTGAATTCATTAGGGACTCCCCTGGAGACCCCAATGGAGTCATTGTACACATTTCAGTCAAAGGATCCTTGTAGTGGTCCCCGTAATTGGTGGGGAGTTTGAGTGCTTTCAGATGTGGGACAGAATGCCAGGGGAAATGGAATAGCCAATTGGACCAATGCACAAATCCTGGTCCAGATGACTGGCAACAAGTTATGCAAGCTTATCCCTCCACAATATCACCATATATTTGCTTGAGGGAGGCGTAAGCTTGATAAGTTACTGCTGGATTCACCAGAGACATTTAGGATGTGGGTACAAGTCAGCAATTGTCCCACAGGAGTTGTGAAACCTTCCCCTTGTCTAGGGAGACATGAGGAGTGATTCATCATCCCTATGGAAGAGGGGATTGACCTCAGGTCTGCCCTCTGCAGTGCAGGAAAGAGCAGAGATAAGCTCTTACAAGTCTTGCTTCCCCCAAGCGTCTTTGTTTCGGTATAAGGCAAGCATACAAGTGGGGTCTGTGTCCCAGCCAAGAGGGAATGGGAACACCTGCACTTGTGGTCATATGCCTAACAGCACATGCATAACAGTTGATTTTCTTCAAAGCTAGTACCGAAAATTTGACCCATTCTACCCAGGCATTGGTGTCTACAAAACCTGTTTTAACTTCTAGAGTTTATGACCCTTTATATTTGGGTTATAAATAATTCCATCCCCTTGGATCTCCAAATGGAATAGCAGCAGTCAACCCCTGGTGCTGCATGGTCCACCACATGTCCCCCCAACTAGGACAGGGAAATTCCTGATTATCTGAGATATGTTCAAGACAGAGATATTTATATATCTGTGAGAGCTGCCTTTGATCTTTTAGATATCTACAATGTAAAAAATTGACAAGCATTAAACTTTACAATTAGATTTTCTGGGCACCTTGTACACCTTCCACTGTTTTTCTTCTCAAACCCTTATTAAGTCCTTTTTTGGTCCTTTAACATGTGTATAATGAGTCCAACCTTTTTCTGCTGTTCATATGGTGTTCTCGGTGGTCAGGATTATTTGATAAGGGCCTTCCCAGCTGGGCTGAAGTCCATCTTCCTTCTAGGACTTAATTAGTACCAGATCTCCAGGCTAGTCTGCAGGCCATTCAGGAGGAGGGTGTGGGGTAGATGTAGCTTCTGAAGATTTGTTGTTGTTGTTTGTTTGTTTGTTTTTAATCCCACCCGATAGAGACTGAATTAAGAACTTGAAGAGATTAAATATTAAAATTTTTGAAAGCACAGGATACAGGTCATTGTAAGTTACTTTTTCCCCCACAAACCTTTAACATACCATTTTTGACAAATTTATACCATTTTTAAAACATGCTTGAATGTTTTATTTTTGTCTTATGCTTTAAAAAAAACAGCCATTTTTTTATAGGACAAAAATATATCATACAGGATCATTTTCTTTTTCTATACAAAATGATGATTAAGAAAAAATCTTCAATCCTTTTAAAACTTAATTTCCTAAGTAATTGAAAACTTTCAAGCCATAACAGCAGTTGGACTGGGGAAAAAGTTATAACCAACTTAATCATATACCTAGATTTCTTCATAAATTCCCCTTCATGAACCTTATCCTGACTTCTACATACCATGAATGACATGCTTGGACTCTGTTTTGTCCTGTATTTCCGTCTTTCCTAAATAACCAGTTATTTTACTTTAGGACAGAATTCTATCATACAAAATTCTTTTATATACAAAATTATTCTTTTTCCTTTATAATTTTCATTTCCAGAAATATACCTTTATATCCATAATTCTTTTTACATCTCTCTCTCCTACTTACTTATTTTTTCCATTTTTAAAAATAAATAACCTTTTAAATAATCTGCAAATTACATAAGATAACCTAAAGTTTTAGTGAAAACCTAAGAAACAAGAAATTCTGAACTAAATTCTAAATTCTGTTAGATATTAGTATTTTATAGATGAGACCATTTATATAATGTTAGAAACATTTTTCTATAATATAACTTTTTCTTAATTGAAAGTAACCAGATATCTAATGAGCTTCCAAAGCAATTTTAAGATTTTCAAATTACATGAAGAACTTATCCATAAGCATTATTTTATTCATATTTACCTAATTTACTTATTTCTAGCAGTTTGCTTAATTACTTATGAAAACTGAAATCTTAGACAAGGTCAGTTATTATTTTAAGTTACCTCCTGGATAATCATTTTTAAAGCTTGTGAACATCAGGTGTTACATAAGTAAGAGCCTTAAAGTTAAGTGCATGAACATTTTACTGATAATTAAGAAGGTTAAGCTGGGTTTTGCTTTTTTTAACCAACAATTTTTAATTAGTTATACTTGTAACAAAAACATTTATACAAATAAAGGTCATTCTGGTTTTGGCTAGGTTTATAGTTTTATAACTTTCATGTCAAATCTTTATACTTAAAATATCGCAGTGGCAAATGCAAAACTTACTTAATTAGTAGACCCAGACAAAAATGTATGCGACAATTCCAAAGATACTTTTCACTTTATTAATAATTTTAAAACCATTTTTTATTTACCAACGCTCATTAAAGTTACATGAACTTGGAAGGCATTTAAATTTATTTATTTACTTTATGAGTACTCATTTACTTAGAAACCAGTTTGGTACCATGCTGGACAAAACACATAACATGCACATACATACAAACGCTTTCAAACATACATACACACACAAAGATTTAACAACCTTTACCTATAAACTTCAGCCAGGAAATAGCAGCAAACTAACCATTTTACAAAAGATACCTGAATTCAAATTATATTTCCAACAAAATTGGAACCTGTTTGCATAGCTAAACTTTGTTTGCCCCAATAAGCTGTCCAATAAAGGCTGTAGACCTTGGGGTAAAGCAGTCTCCGTGGCAGTTTAATTTTTTTAAACGTTTTTAAACCTTTTTTTTTTTTCAGTTTTAAATTAGTTGTCAATGTTTACATTTTAGTTATAACTGGCTTAACTTTGTAAGAAAAATAATTTTTAAAAAATTTAACCTTGAAACAGTGAGCCTATCTCAACACCAGTAACTTAGTTGCTAGCAGATTCAGAACAGACAGAAAAGAGAGAAACAGATAGAGTTTAGAAGCCTCTATTTAATCCCGTAGTTGCAGGTTAACTATTTGGACTCTGAAATTTATAATTCCAACATGGATGGCCAGGACCAAATGGCTGGTACCTGTGTTAATTAAGAAATTAATTTGGGTTTCAGCACCCTAATATTCACTTGTCATGTTCATTCTTACCAGGTTTCTGATGGACAGTTGGAGTTTTTTCCTTCTCTTATTCATCTTGAGATGTCAGGACTGATTCTCTGATTCCCTTAGTTACCAACCCCCTCAGATCCTGCATTTTTGTGTATCTTCTAGAGTCTAGACCATTATTGTCCCACCCAGGATCTACACTTGGGTACTTTTGCTCAGCTGGTTGAATGCCCAGCCCTGGAAGGTGTTCCCATTTCCATAGACATTGCAGCCCTCCTGATCATTCCCCTTATTCTTGATACAAGGGCTATCCCCACAAGACCTCAACATTTCCCCAATGAAATATCCAGGGTAATGTTAGAGGGAAAATTTTTTATCTCACCCTTTCTTGGGTTCCCCAGGCCTAGAATTTTTATTCCCCATTCTCAGCTAACTTGAGTACTCAACTCCATTTACTAGAAGTTTCTCGTATTCTCTGGTTGATGCCCATAGCTGAGTTTACCTATGAATTCAGTCCCCCTTACTGGAGGATTCTTGTGCACCTCGAGATTGGCTTCATCTGTCTCAGGCTGTTTCCCTCATGGGAGAACTGAACCACAGATTGGGACTCGTTTAGTATCTGTGATAAGTCTTAGTCACACACATTCAAACTCTGAGAGTGCCTCAACTACCAAGACAGTACTTATAATCCTATGTTTCCTACCTTGGCTCATGCACAAGGTTGCCTGGTTGCTGCAGTACCTGCCTTCTTCCGCCCCCCCCCCCCCCCGTGTCACTTCTGCTGCCTCCAGAACAATAGTCTCAGGCTTATCTGCAGTCCTGTGAGCAACCATGATGCCCAAGCAGAGTAGACCACCCAAAATCAGGTGGGATGCATCTCCCCCTCTGCTGGGGTCTCCCTCCTGCAGACACAGAGTATCCTGGATGAGCCCCACGTTGTGAGAATCAAACTCACCTGTCCAAAATCAAAGGATGGACACAGAGACATCTAGTGAAGCAGAAGTGAGACTTTAATGACGATCTTGCAAGGTGTCTGGTGGGCAGGCACACAGAAGCAGGAAGAACCAGCACTTTTATCCCTAAATTGCAGGTCCCTTTCCTGGTTCCTCATTGGAGGAGTGCTGCAGAAGTTACAGGCTTTCCCATATGATGACTATGTAACACATTTTGATTGGCTTAAAGAATCATTTCATTTGCACACTCTATGTGCCGATTGGCTTACAGAATCATCCGCCAAAAGTTTAAACATGAAGCCCGCCAAAGTAAAAAGCTCCCAAAAAGAAAGCACAAAGAAGCAGGAAGTGAATCAACAAAAAAGGTACAAAGCATTTAGACACCATCTTGAGAACCCAAGATAAGCTAGACTCCTATTTGAAAATAAATCACCATTCTTACCTCTCACACATAACATACACACAAGTTCTGGGGATGATAATGTGGACATCTTTGGAAGGTAATTATTTTGTCTATCAAGGATCATTTGTCACCACAGGAGATATTTTTTCCTCTAATTTAACTTTATGATTAAAAAGCACGCTATTTTTCAAAATCTCCAAAGTATTGGCTTGAAAGCAATGGATTCATGGAAGAAATTTGTTTTAGGCTAGAAAGCAAACCTAAAACCAATATTTCTGTAAAAGTCACTTATCTGAAAAGTATTGCTTCTAAAAACCCGCAGGGGAGTTAGAAAGTGGGACTAACAGGGGAAAGAAGCCAAGCAAGGGCATGATATCAAGCAAAGTCAAAGCAAAACAAGAACAACTTTGACTCAGTCCTGAAGGGAAAGCTCTGGAAACAGTGTAGGTTATACCTTGGAGCTGCACTGCATTGTTCAAGGGCAAGAGGACAGGAACATTCATACCCCTCCCCTCTAGTTATTGATTAAGTACTTCTACCCCACATAAATCCCCAAATATTTTCTGCTTTCCTTTTAGACAGAGACAGTCCAGTTGTCCGAGGGCATTCCTCATAAAGAGATCAAGCTTTGGGTTTTAGAGAATAAAAATACATCACAAGCCTATATGACTACAGTGTTAAAGGGAACCCAAAGGAAACAGGCAGAACACTGACAGCATCTGCTGCACTATTTTATTGCTCCTACCTGTACCTTAACTCATATATCATTTTGTACATCATAGAAAGACATCAGCACCAAACAATAGCTATTTACTGATGAAAATTACAGGCTACAAAAATAACCACAGTTACCTATCAATAAGCATTCATTTATTTATTCATGGAATCATGTTCTTGTGTATTGTTCATTGTGTTTAGTACAATACCAAACCTTGAATTACCTCATGGGACCCATACAAACTGCCACTGATAATGCTGTATGTGTTCCCAAGAAGCAAAGTCATGACACTCTAAGAAAAAGTTAACTGTTTCATATGTACTGTGGGTTGACCATAACTTCAAGATAAATGGAACCATCATAAGGAACATTATTAAAAAAGACAAATAAAAATTCATGAAGGCATGGCTGCAGCTATGCTCGCAGCTATTCCCGCAGGCATGAAAGTGTTGCACTTTTTTTGCAAAATACCATTTTTATCTTGTATTGAAAATGTAACTTTTAGGTGAATGCAGAATTGCTGTAAGTAAAGGATACCTATAGATTCTGCTATATTTTGAGGGAAAAAAGTCATCCTATAACAACTTAAAGCAAAAGGAAGGGGAAAGATCTAAAGCTGGAGAACTTAATGCCAACAAAGAATGGTTTGATAATTTTTGAAATTTTTAAATGGCAAGTTAACAGAAGTAGCTTATGCAAACCAAGAGGCAGCAGACAAGTTCTGAGGCACCATTAAGAAAATCATTGAGGGAAAAGAATATCTCCCTCAACTGGTTTCCAGAATTGCCCTATTCTGGAAGAAAAATCTGCCACTGAGGACTCCATTATTAGTATGGAAAAGAAGCAAGCACCAGAAATTAAGGCAGGAAAGGATAAGCTAACTCTACTGTTTTGTGCAAATGCAGTCAGGTTTACGTTCAGAACTGCCCTTATCTTTAAAACTGATAACCCCTGAACCTTGAAGGGAAAAGATAAACACCAGCTTTCAGTCTTTAGGTTGAATAACAAGAAGGCCTGATAAACAAGAACTCTATTTCAGGATTGGTTTTATTATTAATGCTTTGTCCCTGAAGTCAAGAAGTAGCTTCATGAAGCCTAGTAATAATGGCCTTTTTAAGTTCTTTTGATATTGAACAATGCCCCTGGCCATCCAGAACCCCATGAGTTCAACACTAAAGGCTTTGAAGTTGTATACTTTTTCCCAAACAGATGTCTGTAATTTAGTCTCTAGGTCAAAGGTCATAAGGACCCTTAAGGCTCATTACACATGAGATGCTTTGGAAATAATTGGTAGTACTATGTAAGAGAATCTTGATGCAGAGACTATCATGAAAGTCTAGAAGAATTTCAAAAATAAAGTTGCCATTTTTGTTATAGAAAAAGCTGAGAAAGGCCCATCAAGTCCCAAACAATACATCCCTGCTGAAGAAAATTGTGTCCAAATGTACATGACATCACAGGATTTACTACAGAGTCAGTCAAGGAAATCATGAAAGAGAGTGTAGATATGGAAAAAAAAAAAAGGTGAGGAGTGAAGCATTTATGGCATGGATCTTGGTGGAATTCAAAAGCTAACAGATACCACATCAAAGGAATTAACAAAAGATGACTTGATGGAGATGAGTGCTTCTGAAACAGTGCTAGATGATGAGGAAAAAGATGAAGAAGCCAAGCTAGAAAACAAATTGACATTAACAATCTTGCAGAAGGGTCCATTTTTAAAGGACTACTTTTGACTTCCTTTATGATATAGACCCTTCCATAATATAGACACTGAGACTAAAAGCAAATAGTGGAAGAAGGGATAGTATCATATAGAAACATTTTTAGAGAAATTAAGAAGAAAAAAGGTCAGGGAGAAATTACAATGTATTACAGTAAGTAACTAAATGTGTCTACCTGTCCTGCCTCCCGTTTCACATCCTCCACTTTTTCTGTCTCTGCCACCCCAGGACAGGAATACCAGGCCTCCTTTTCTTTCTCCTTCTCAGCCTACTCAATATGAAGATGATAAGCATGAAGACCTCTATGATGATCCTCTTCTACTTAATAAAATAGGAAATATATATTTTTCTTCCTTATGATTTTCTTAATAGCATTTTCTTTTCTCTAGTTTATTGTGAGAATATGATATATAATACATACAAAATACAAAATAAGTATTAAAAGGCTATGTTTATAGGCAAGGCTTCCAGTCAACAGTAGGCTATTAGGACTTAAGTTTACAGGAATCAAAAGAATGCATGGGTCTTCCACCGCCCAGGGGAGTGGGGCACCCATAGTCCCTGCATTATTCAAGGACTAACTGTATATATGTGTCATCTAGGAGAGATAATAACATCTTTAATTAAGGAAGATTAAATAAGTTTGAACGCCTTTTTTTCTTGATAGGAAATAGCATCAAGGTGGTCATTAGTTTTAAGTCAACAGTTAAATCAATAAGATGCAAATTCTGGGATTTATATATCCTATTAGGTAAAATAAAATTTTATAGAAAAATAAAATTAAAATCAACCCTTAATTCTGTGAACAAAGGAAGTATTTTCTTTCATGACTTTAAATATATATACAGTCCATAAGTTATTTTGGCTTAGAATTAATTACATTCTAATTCAGACTTAAAATTAAACATACCTCCTATTTTTTAAGTGATCTTATTTGACCAAATAATTAAATTAGGGCTATTTTTTCATATTTACTTTTTAGCACACTTATCTTCTTATTTTATGCACATGATACACACATGGAAACATTGATTTAGTGCTAATTGTCATTTTAGCAACCAAATGGATTTCAATAAAGTAATAGATAAAATGACTTTTTCTGAAGGCACGCTTTAATGACGATATTTTAATTGCTGGAGACTATATTGTGAGATATAATAAAAGTATCTGGGCCCTTTAAAAATTAATATAAGACTTATTTCTAAGCATTCAAGTACAGTGTCCAGACCAACACATATCCAGTATCTTTCAATGTTATTTAGTACTTCACTTGGTGAAACAATAGCATTTGCTGAGGTCTTGAACATGTTCTGAAAAAGAAGTTTTTGTTGTTTTTTTTATCACTCTGGAGGGTAGAAAAAGGAAGTCATTAATAAGACCACCTCTGTTGAGACTTTCAACTATTTGACATGGTTTTAATAATTTTCTATGATGACATGAAAAAATATCTTAAAAGAGGGCTACATACATGGTGTAAAGAGATGGACTAAATAATATATGGGTATTCTTTCCATCTCTGAAATTCTAAAATATTTTCTTCTTAAGATATAGTTCGAGAATTGAAAATCTTATTTCTTTGTGAATTAAGATAATTTATCATATTAACTGCTCCCTTAATGTATGCCTATCATTGGCACATAATCTGGTAAAATATTTTGTAATTTAGCATTTCTATCTACCCATTTGTGAATCTTTTGATTTCCAGAATTTAGGCACAAATACGTAATTTTTTTTTTTTTACTTTTGCAGGAGCATATGAAAAAACTAAGTATATTTTAAATTTCATTTAACTAGAGGTTGCATTCACTTTCACTTGGTCTCTGCTGATGGTATATATATTTTATTTTTTTATTTTTATTTTTTTCAGTGAAAGGGCCCAATTATGTTTTTATGTATACACTAACAACTCAAATAATTGAAGGAAAGTGTGACCTCTTCAGGTTTTGTAACTCATTTACTTTCCTTATGAGCCCAGAATTTGTGCTTATAAGAGGGGAATTTAAATTTGCTGGTTAAAGGTAATCTTCTTTCTTTCTTTCTTTCTTTCTTTCTTTCTTTCTTTCTTTCTTTCTTTCTTTCTTTCTTTCTTTCTTTCAATTATAAAGATGTGGGGTACAATTCAGGGTTAGGCATACAGACACTGATTATACAGGTACCCTTGTTGGTGAGGTATGTCCTTCCCTCCCTTAGCAGTTTCCCTCAACTGCCAATCCCACCTCCCCTCCCCTGACTGTTTCCCATTACTGTCAAATGGTATATATATTTTAAACTAGAAAATAAACACTATGAACAACTAACAGAAGCCATGCAGATGCTGTTTTAAAAATCAGTAAAAAGAAGGCTCTTCTTATTCACATTTTTTTAAATCAAAAAAGGAGAAACTCATCAAATTTACATGGAAGGTAGATGGTTGATTTATTGATTAGTGAAAGTTAAAGACAACTTTCACTAATCAAACTTACATGCAAAGTTTGACTTTATTACTAACTGGAAGAAACACATATCTCTCCATTTCCAGAAGGAAGTATAAATTATGATGTCTGTAAAAACACTCCATGTTACAGCGTTTAGGTTGCTGAATTACTTGCATTTTACAGTTGGTTCTTCTTGAACACTTCTCCAAGAAGTTGGTAAGAGGTAAATTTGATCTATTTTGAAACTTGCCCAGTGTTAAGGATGAGATAATAACCCTTAAGTGCAATATGGAATTAAGGCTCACATCGCTAAGTTATCCTTGGCTTTGTAGCATGTAGCAGAGTGTTACGCAGGGCTGCAGGAGAGACTAGAATGGAGCCATCGCACTTCCCTTGCTATGTGTTAGAAATCATTCAGAGAAGTGGATGTGTACCTTTATTTGTTTTGTTTCAGCGCTTCCTTTAATAATAGCAATGAAATAACAATCTCCAAACTGTCAATTTACAAGTATTTTATGAAGGCCCTGCAGTTGGCCAGCACTGAATCAGCCATGTTGAATGTTTGAGGAAAAATAAACAAACAGAAAAGCAAGCAGCTATCCAGCATGACTTGTTTCCTGACTATGGTTGCCAGAGAGAAAATAGGATACTCAGTCAATTTTAGCTTCAGATAAATAATGAATATATTTTTTAAGTATAATCATGTCCCATGTAATATTTGCAAAATCTGTATTTTTATGTGTTTTATCTGGCAATCGTCTTCTTCCAGAAACTCACAAGTTGGTGAGCAAAAAACTTACATATAGCATGCAAGCAAGCTCTAAATCATGTAGTTTAGGCCTGCACTTTATAAAATTTTCCTCCTGTGAAACAAATAATAGATGGACTTCATGAGGAGCATTAGAATCTGTAAGATAAATTTTTAAATTAAATTTTTATTATATTATAGAGAAGTGGGGTACAAGTAAGGATTAACTATACGAGTAGACTGCATACAAGTAAAGTTTGGACCATCGATTGGCCCTTACTCCCCCTGGTATAGGTCCAGGTACCCTTTCTCTTGTTATGTTACCCTCTCCCACCCTCCGCCTCCCTCCCTTGCAAGGTAAATTTTGAGTTATTTTAGTTTCTGGTTGTTTATCCCATGCATTTTCAATTCAAGAAAACAAATTGTAATGACACAAAACAAGAATGTTTTTATTATAGTGATAATTCTGATGCTATTCTAGTTTTTATATATTTTCAAATAAATAATTCGAAAGCACCTTTAAGCTATTTTTAGTAACAAATTATTCACCCAGCTAATCTTGTCACATTTATATGTATGTGGTTAAGAAGACTTGCTTTATCTTTAAGAGTCATAGAATGTCTTGATCCCTCCATAGTCACTGAGAATCAGAAGAGTTGGAGAAAGTTTCACTGGAGAGATTGGATATGAATGAGTTCTCAAAAGTGTAGAGAGGATACAGTTAAGTAGTGGAGAATGTACATTTTATAATGGAGACATAAGGGTAGCCATTTTTTAGCCAATAGAATGAAGAGAACAAGAAGAAGTATCCTTTCTACTTCCTCAAATCAAGGTAAATCAATGGAAGAGTTACCTCAAAAATCCTTTTTTGACATAGTATATTTTAGACAAAGACCTAAAACATGAGAAAAGACTATATATCATCCTCTGCTTTGCTCCATTTTAATTGCTAAACAAAAGTCAAGAAACTACATTTGTAATAAAATCTAAACTGTTACTTTAAATATTTTAAATTCTCAAATGAGATTGAAGATCTGAGGAATGCCATTTTTATATAAAGCCTACTGAGCAGTTAGAGTCATTTGGGAAACTTTCTCCAACCTCCACAATGTCTCAAAATATTTATAATATGCACAATATTTTCACATGAGCTTCTGAAATAATCTCTGTAAATAATCATTTGGACTTTTAAAATGTTGCACTTTATGTCTTGTCCCAATGCCCTAAATAAATTAGAAAATATTGAAGAGATCCTAAAAGTAGCAACTGCTTAACTAACAAGATAGCAATGTTTTGGCAAATTGTTATTATTTAAGGTAATGAAACTAAGGCCTTTATGAAACTATGGATGGGCCATAAATTTTCATTTCCAATGTTTTGCTCTCCAGTGTTGTCTTTGAGTATTATTTTTCAGTCCAAAAATTCTTCTACTCACTGCTTTAATTATAGTTTGAAGACCATAAATGAGATAGAAGATATGATTTGCTTTGTTAAGTAGAATATAGCTTGTACAATCACCTAGGTCTTGTTAACATGGCAAAATGTATCACAAAATTACTGAATTTACACAATATGAACTGAATTTACACAGATCTAGTTGTTTACACTTTTTTTATTTCCAGTGGTTATTTTAGAACATATCCCTCTTTTCAGTATACACACACACACACACACACACACACACACACACATGCACACGTTGAGTAAATATTTACATGTACTAACCTCATTTTACAAAAAATATGAAAATTCAGAGAGGTTAAATGGCAGCCTGATATCTCAGAACTAGTATGAATAAAAACACAGTTTTTTACTCCAATTGTTCTGGTCCCATATATGTTCCCATTCATATTTCATCCTTCTCTCCTTAAATTTTTGAACAGTATTTAAGATGTTAAAATATCCATCAGCATGGAATATTTTTCAATTTGTTTGTATCTTCTTTGATTTATTTGAGCAGTGTTTTGTAGTTTTTGGTGTAAAGGTCTTTCACTTCACTGGTTAGGAAGATGCCAAGGTACTTCTTTCATTTTTTTTGTGTGTGTGTGGCTATTGTGTTGGAAAGTATGCAGAGAAGAGGGAATACTTCTACACTGCTGATAGGAATGTAAATTTTGTTTTGTTTGTTTGTTTTGCTGAGGATTGTTTTGGCTATTCGTGGCTGTTTATGTTTCCATATGAATTCCTGTATTGTTGTTTCTAGGTCTGAGAAGAATGTTACTGGTAATTTGATGGGTATTACGTTAAATCTGTAGATTGCCTCAACATTTTAACAATGTTGACTCTTCCAATCCATGAGTATGGGAGTATCCATCAGTACCACCTCTGTGGAAAAAAGTGTGGCGATTTCTAAAAGATCTTAAAATTGACCTTTCATATGACCCAGCAATCTCCCTTCTGGGAATATACCTGGAGGAACTCAAATTATTCCACCAAAAAAAAAGATGCCCATCACTTGTGTTTGTCGCAGCACTATTCAAATAGAAAAAACATGGAACCAACCATGCTGCCTATTGAAAGTGAACTGGATAAAAAACATGGTACATATACCTGATGGAATATTACACAGCCATAAACAAGGACAACCATATGGACTTTGAAACAACTTGGATTGATTTAGAGTCTATTATACTCAGCAATCTATCACAGAAGCAATGAGCTGAGAACCATGTGTTCTCACTCATAAGTGGATCCTGAACATGTATCATGAATACTACAAGAAAGGGATTGGCAGTAGTGAGACATTGCCAGGGAAGGTAGGAGGGGCACATGGCATCAATAAAGGTACCTGATCCCAAACCAGCCGAAGTGAGGATCAATGGGAGGCCCAAACTTCACCTGTGTGTGACCACTTATGTACCTAATCCTGAATTGTACCCCACCTCTTTAATACAATCCAGCATCCCTTCTTGATAAAAACCCTCAAACATCTAGGCATAGATGGAACATACCTCAAAATAGTAAGAGCCATCTACGAGAAACCCACAGCCAGCATACGGCTAAACAGACAGACATTGGAATCATTTCCCCTGAAAACTGGAACAAGACAAGGATGCCCATTCTCACCCCTCCTGTTCAACATACTTTTGGAACTAGAGCAATCAGAGAAGAGAAGGTGATCAGGCATATCCAAATAGGAAAAGAGGAAATCACTCTTTGCAGACGACATTATTCTATACCTCAAAAACCCAAGAGAATCTGTCAAAAACCTCCTTGCACTGATAAACATCTTTGGCAAAGTCTAAGGGTATAAAATCAATGTGCAAAGACAATCATATTTCTCTGCACCAATAATAAACAAACAGAAACCCAAATAAAAAGCAAATTCCATTCACGATAGCCACACAAAAAATGAAATACCTTGGCATCTTCCTAACCAGAGACATGGAAGACCTTTACAACAAAAACTACAAAACACTGCTCAGAGAAATCAAAGATGACACAAGCAAGTGGAAAAATATCCCATACTCATGGATTGGAAGAGTCAACATTGTTAAAATGTTGAGGCAATCTACAGATTTAACGTAATACCCATCAAATTACCAGTAACATTCTTCTCAGACCTAGAAACAACAATACAGGAATTCATATGGAAACATAAAACAGCCACGAATAGCCAAAACAATCCTCAGCAAAACAAACAAACAAACAAAACAAAACAAAAACCAAGCAAGCGGTATCACACTCCCAGACTATAAACTTTATTATAAAGCTACAATAATCAAAACAGCCTGGTATTGGTACAAGAAAAGATATATAGACCAACGGAATAGAATTGAAATTCCAGAAGCAAAACCTCAATTTCTCAACCAACTCATCTTTGACAAAGCCTCCACCACCAACCGCTGGGGAGAGGAGAACCTATTTAGTAAATGGTGCTGGGAAAACTGGCTGACAACATACAGAAGATTAAAACAGAATCCCTACCTATCCCCATTCACAAAAACCAACTCTAAATGGATCAGAGACCTAAACCTAAAACCTCAAACTATAAGAACCTTAGAAAATGCAAGAGACACTCTTATGGAAATTGGAACTGGCAACCAATTCCTGATCAAATCCCCAAGTGCCCATGCCATAACAGATAAGATAGATAGGTGGGACCTCATTAACTGACAAGCTTCTGCATAGCCAAAGATCCATCAAGAGAGCAGGGAGATAGCCCACAGACTAGGAAAAACTGAAAAGGCCTAACATCTAGGATCTATAAGGAACTGAAACGTGCTGACAAGAAAAAAACAAACTGTCCCATTACAAAGTGGGCAAAAGATATGGATAAATAGTTCTTGGGGGAAGACATACGAGTAGCCAACAGATACATGAAAAAATGTTCAGCCTCACTAGTCATCAAAGAAATGCAAATTAAACCTATACTGAGATACCACCTAACTCCAGTCAGAATGGTCATCATCAATAACTCAAACAATAACAGATGCTAGAGAGGATGTGGCAAAAAGATAACACTTCTACACTGTTGGTGGGAGTGTAAACTGGTACAGTCTTTGTGGAAAACAGTATGGCATTTCCTAAAAGTTCTAAAAATCGACCTTCCATATGACCCCACAATCCTCCTACTGGGATTATACCCGGAAGAACTCAAATCACTATAAAAAAGATACCTGCACACATATGTTTATTGCAGCATTGTTCACAATAGCAAGAACATGGAACCAGCTATGCTGCCTATTAAAAGAAGACTGGATAAAAAAATGTGGTCCTACACACTATGGACTATTATGCAGCCATAAAGAAGAACAAAATCATGAACTTTGTAGCAACCTGAATGTACTTAGAGTCTATAATACTGAGTGATCTTTTATAGAAACAAATAACTGAGTATCACATGTTCTCACTCATAAGTGAAACTTGAGCAACTATCGTAATACTATAAGAAAAGGATTGACAGTAATGGGAAACTGCGGGAGGGTAGGGGGACAGGGAGGTGGGATTGGCAGTAGTGGGAATCTGCCTGGGGAATGGGGGGGCACACCTCATCAACAAGGGTATCTGCACAATGAATATTTGTATATCTAATCCTGAATTGTACCCCACAATTTTAAAATAAAATATATATTAAAAATTATTTTAAAAGAATAAATATACAATTTTTTAAAAGTCCATTAGCAGAGTGAAAGCGTACCAAGAAAGCCCTATATATGTCAAAAGTGATGGCCTTTAATCTATATGATAAATAGTAAAGTAACCTTGTGAGAACCTTTTTTTTTCAGGGCTCTCTGTCTGGTCCCCTGTGATGTGCACAGTGATGACAAGGCAGCATTCCAGTTCTTGTTTCATCTTCAAACAATGACCTGTCAAATATAGCTAGCTGTGGCTTGCTTGGGAGTTAGTTCAACAATCACTGGCCAAGTGAATCACATTTTGCTGTGTCATGTACAATGTGGCCTCTCATTTCTCTTTCAGTATACTATAAATAATCAAGGCAAAAGAACAGCTAGTTTTTTATCTTTTGATATTATTCACTGAATTGTTCCACGTTCAAAACCTGGCACTGGCCCATTCTACAGATTAGTGTACAATTATAGAAAGCTGTCTTTTGAAAATGTACATAATCCATTAGTATAATTTTATTTATTTGGTTAGATAGCTGTTATAATGATGCTAAAGCTGTCTATGATAGAATTTTGTATTAACTTAGAAGAACAAGTATAATTTTAGCAATATATGGCACAACCTTATATTCAGATAGTCATCACAGGGCTCAGAGGGAGAATGGCTTAAAACATCATCACAAACATCAGTTAGCAATATAGTAGGCAAAGTCTAGAAACTATATCATTTTCTGAAACATAAAATTTGGATATTCCTTCCCTCTCCCCCACTCCACCATTTTTCTAAAAGGGAAACTACAGCTTCTAGAAAGGTCTATTTTAAGCCAAACAAAGGAGTACAAAAAGCTTATTCTTCCTAGCTTATTTTCTGATTAGGACAATACATGGTTTGACCTTTCTTGGCTGATCGAGGAAAGGGAGTTAATGAACACCCACTATTTACTCAGATATAAAATGTCTTGTCATAAAAAAGACCGTATGTGTTGTTAAACACAACAACCGTAATAACGCCATTTCCCTATATAGGTCATATAGTCACTCCGAAAAGCTTCACTTGACTTTAGATGGTGGCTCCTTGTCTTCCTTGCACCTGTCTTGTACTACACCACTTCCTACTTCTTGATGCCTGAGCTGTGAGCCTTGACATTATAAAGTACTTGTAACAGTGCCAAGATCAGGGTCATGATGCATCATGTGTTTCTTGAGAAGGCAGCACAAACAGCCTTTAGCAGACCTGATTCTAAATTGAGAATATCTTTGCAGTAGAGTTTGGTTTTTGTAATCTGTTGAGAATCTGCTCATTTCACACATCTTTTTTTGTTTTGATTTGTTTTTAGAAAGATGGAGGAAGGGAAAAAGACCAATATCCTAGGAAAAATACACTGAGAAATGGAGTCAAAGGGAAATGATACGTGTGAGCAGAGGAGGGGAGATAGGAAAAGAGATTGAAACCAGCACCATAGTGTGTTCTGGGAGGTCCAGTTTGCCTTTTAGGGCTGGGCCATAGTTTACAGCTATGCTTCTGAGCACACAGTGCAAAGAGTGTTTAGTTGCTTGCAGCACAGTGTCCAAAAGCATAAAGATCAATCACTCAGTAGTTATCAGCATTTCTGGTATCACCCCACAGTCATCAGTTCATCATAACTGCCATGTTGTTACTTTGTGCATGTTCCAAAGGTAAGCAGAATTGCCACCCTCTAATAAAAGGTGAATTGCCTAATAAAGGCAGGTGCTCAAATAGAGGTACATTCCATTGGACTCCATTGGACTAAGAAATATCCAAGAAATTCTCACTAATGTCAATTAATGCTAGAATTGTCCCAGAGTACTTCATTTAGATGATCTCACTAAATCTTTCTCACCCTGAATTGTAGACATTATAGTTCCATTTTTTACAGATAAGTACATTCAGGTTCAGTCAGATCAAGTAACTTATCTCTCTCTTTTTTTTCTTTTTTTTTTGAGTTGGAGTCTCACTCTGTCACCCATGCTGGAGTGCCATGGCATACTCACGGGCACCCCAGCATCAACCTGCTGGGCTTAGGCGATCCTTGTGCCTCAGCCTTCCAAGTAACTATAACTACAGGTGTGCACTACTGCGCCCGGCTAGTTTTTTATTTTATTGTAGAGACTAGGTCTTAGCAAGTTGCCGGGGCTGATCTCGAACCCTCGAGCTCAGGCAATCCACTTGCCTCGGCCTCCCAAAGTGCTGGGATTACAGGCTGAGCCACCTGTAAACCTGGCCAACTTCTCTCTCTTACATTACTAAAAGGGTCCAGAAGCAAGCATGTTGGACTCTTCTGCTCACACTCTTGCCATCACACAATAAAGAAAATTGCAGATGGAGGGGGAAAAAAGTGGTAGGGAAAGTATTTTGGAGAAGTGATTTCAGATGTATCTTCTTTAAATTAAACAATCTGTGTAGAGCACATGGCACAGCACCGAGCACATACTAAATGCATAAAAATGTCAGCTATTATACGAACACTTTGTTTTAACAATTTTGCTCCCTTAGCAATGTAATGACAACTTTTTTTGGCACTCTTACGCAAGAGTATAGAATTTGTAGATAACAAAAGATTGTATATATTGTGAATATTTCTCTATTCTTATTAAAATCTCTTAGCAAAGATGGTATTGATAGTCATTAATAGTTTTTTCTTATTTTAAAGATGTGGGGTGCATTTCAGGGTTAGGTATACAAATGGTCATCACGCAGGTACCCTTGATGAGGTGACAGCAGTTTCCCACTGCTGACAATTCCATTCTTATAGAATTATGATAATTGTTCAAGGTCTGATTATGAGTGAGAACATGTGGTACTCAGTTCTTTATTTCTAGATCACTTAGTATTACAGATTTTAAATCCATCCAAGTTGCTGCGAAGTTCATAATTTTGTTCTTCTTTATTTTTAATATTTCATCATGTATATGTGCCACGATTTTTATCCAGTTCTTTTTCAATGGGCAACACAGTTGGTTCCATGTGTTTGCTCTTGTGAATAATGCAATAAACATGCATGTGCAGGTATCTTTTTCATAGAGTGATATGAGTTCCTCCAGCTATATTCACAGAAGGGAAATTGCTAGGTCATATGGAAGGTCAATTTTTGCATCTTTTAGAAATTATGATACTGTTTTCCAGAGAGATTGTACTAGTTTACACTTCCACCAACAGCGTAGAAGTGTTCGTTTTTCCCACATCCTCTCCAGCATCTTGTTTTTTTATGGAAATTGGAACTGGCAACCAATTCTTGATCAAAACTCCAAGCACCCATGCCATAAGAGATAAGACAAACTAGTGGGACCTCATCAAACTGAGAAGTTACAAAACCAAAGAAACCATCAAGAGGGTGAGGAGGCAGCCCACAGTTTGGGAAAAAATATTTACCAACTATATATCTGGCAAAGACCTAATATCTAGGATCTACAAGGAACTCAAACATGCTGAAAAGAAAAAAACAAACAGCCCTATTTAAAAAGTGGGCAAAAGATATGAATAGACATTTCTCAAAAGAAGACATACAAATATCCAACAGATACACGAAAAAAATGCTCAGCCTCCACTAATCATCCAAGAAATGCAAATTAAAACCACACTGCAATACCATCTAACTCCAGTCAGGATGGCCATCATCAATAACTCAAAAGCAACAGATGTTATTAGTGTTTTAACCATTCTATTGCTCTGACACTAGCAGATGATTTAAATATAATTCAGTTTGTTAGGATCTGACATATGATCCTGGTTGCTTATGTCAATGGGAATGTTTTAATCCTATCTAATTTTAGGCTTTCTCTAGATATAAATAGTTTGTTCCTAGGGATGAAGGTGAAACGCCTCTATGCTGAAAAATTTCCTGGAGGCACTTTGTGCAATGTTATTTGAGAGTTCATTGCTCAGATCTTGTGTTAAGTAGTTTGGACCTCTCTCTAGGTCCTTCTGTGATCCGCCCCCTGCCCTCTTCTCCAGTTCAATAATCCATTCGCCTGATTCTTACTTTAGTGCTCTGAAAACACAGATGTGTTTGTTGCTTCTGCATTGGTTCTCAACTCTGTTTTCCCTCACAGAATACTTTCTGCTTTAAATGCCTGCTTATTTCCCATCCACCTCCATCCTGCTCCATTCCGTACCTTGCCTGGCTAATTCTTTTATGTTTTTTAAGACTCGGTACATCCATAAGTTTTTCCAAGAAGGCTGTGCCTAAGTGCTTCCCTGCAAGACAGCACCAGCTGCTCGTTTCTTTGTTCTGGTCATACCATCACACATCTTATTTTAGTTGAATTATATTTTGTCATAATTATGTGAGTCCTCTGCATTTGCTTTTTCCCTCCTTTTTAACCTATGCCTAGACATTTTATGGATGAGAGTACAAACACCCTATATATTCCTGGGAAAAGAATGGTATGAACAGAGTACAGTATATATCATTTCTACATATTTGGTTTTAGTAGCCCATATATCTACATGATTATCCACATTGCTTTATACTCTTTGTGTGTGTGTCTTTGTTGGGTTTGGGGAAATGCTGTTGGTTGGACGTTCTACTGAGGCAGGCTATTTACCTCATGAATCTTGAGGAGTTACTTCTTTAGGCTCTTTTATCCTCTCATTGAACTCCTAAGTGGTCTTCTTATGTCTTGCTTTTTCTTACATACTACTTGACATTACCAGAATGATCTTCTTAAAATTTATGATCATATTACCTGCATGACCTTAAATACGTAATTAAAATGTTCAAAAATCATATTGTAGTGTTCTCTGCCTGCTGCAATCTGGTCCTAGACCACCTTTCTGACTGAATCTTCCATAGACCCTCAATCTAAGTTGGTTACAGCAAAAGCAAACCTCAAAACACATGCCATCAGTCATGCTGTCCCCACTATTTAGAACATTCTTCCTCTTATCACTACAATCAATATTTAAAAACCTGGTTAATGTCTCATTTTTCACATATCTATTCCTAAGGTTCCTATCGGCATGCAGTTTTTTTTCTTTTCTTTTCTTTTCAAATTCCTTCATATATACTTAGGTTATGGGATTTATAGCTTTCCCTTCTTGTATTATAATTATTTTGTGCTTCTACATTGACTCCTATAACTTCAATTACCTTCAGCTGAAAAATGAAGATAAACATCTATTTCATATGTGTAATAGATGTTTCTTTGATTGTAAGTAGCAAAGTCCAACTCAACCGAGTATGACTTATAAAAGGAACATATTGGATGGATAATGAGGCATTCTCTGGACTCAGGGTTCATAAATTATTTTGTACCTCTCAAAAATTAGAATGAGCACCAAGAAATCTATTCAAAACAAGTAGGAGTCTTTGTCTCATCTCAGTTTTTCCATTAACATTTCTCATTCTTTCTTGCTCCAGACTTATTTTATCTTCCTTTTCTATCCAAATGATAAGGTTGATCAGTCAGAGGTCTCAAATTTTTACTTGTCCTCAAGTACAAGTGTCCCTGATTCCCAGTTGTCCCAGTTTATACAGAATATGATTGGCAAGCTTCATCATGGCCCTTTAGTTCTAAGCAGATAAGTGCATAAGAGCCTGCTAGTAAAGAATAGGGTTATCAAAGGCTCACCTGAGTGAACTTGGAGTGCAGGACATTCTTAGAAAATTGAGACTACGATGACCTGAGAAGACACTCAAAAAATGTGTCATTGTAGGATTGTTGTGAGGATCAAATGTGATAATTTATGGTGCAAGAATATAGTTTGTGGTGCCTAGAGTCAGTCTGTCTGAATTTGAATCCATGCTGTGCCACTCATCAGCTTTATAATCTTAGGAAAATTGCTTAACCTCTATTTATTTCAGCTTTTTCTTCTTTCAAGCAATAGCAGCTAAATCATAGGGTTGTTTTGAAGATTAAGAGCTTGAACACATAAATCCCTTTCACAGAAATTGGTACATGGTGATCCCCAGTACATATTGCTTATTGTACATTAAAATTTGCATAGTTGCTAATCTATCATTTGCATGAAATAAAATTTGCGTTTCTAACCTCCAACATTACTAATCTTTATGAAACTATACATTTATTGATAGTGAGATATATGTCACTGTGTCTGTGTTAATGCTTAACATGGCTTTTTACACATTTTAGATTCAGTAAATGAATGAGTGAGAAGATGGATGGATAAATACATAAAGAACAGAAGGAAAGAAGGGAAGGAGGGCAGAAGGAAGGAAAATATCTTATTTTCAAATGCATTTTGAATTAGAAAGGCAGATTTGACTGTTTTATTCATAAAAATATATCAACCCACAATCTTGAGGGCAGATTAAAGAAAATAGTGCAGCAGGTATCTGATGGAGTGATATGACAGACTGCACCCTGCTCTACAGGTCAACATACTAGACAGCTATGACTGTCTGGTAGTGATATAAGATTTCTCAATTTTGTGATTAAGAGTGAAGTTTGCAACTGATGGTTGTATGCCTCATGCTGTAGCTGCACATAATTAAAATCACTACGCATGTTAATTAATATCATTTAAAGTTTCATTAAGAGATTGAATTAGCACGTTATTTGCTGTGTGATTTTTAAAAGTCTATCAAAGGTCATGATGTTTTATTAAACAACACATTATATTTATTAAACATTTTCTTATAAGCCATTGCGGATGTAGTTAGAGTCTGCAAAAGTTATTGTTAAATCACTTAGTAATTAGCTACAGTGTTGATTTCATTTTTGTTACTGCTGAGAAAACATTAACTAAGCACTTGGGCATGATGAGATCATCTGTCCTCAGAAGTAGAAACATAAAATCACAAGAATGGAAGAGAGTGGGAGAGAAACATTTTTTGTACAACAGTGGACTTGGGGTTAGGTAAATAGGATTTTATGTATATGCTGTTGCCCAGTTAGGGTGGTCAAGTCAAATACAGTCTGTAGAATAACATCCTTTGATCACAGCCTCAGAACTTTCAGAGATAGATATTTCCAAGGTGAGGAAGATAGCATGATTAGTGAAGGTCCATGGACATGGTAAAATAAATCTGGGTTAAAATCTATATCTGCCACTTTTTAGATGTATGACTTCCAGCAGCTCCTTGAATTTCTCTGAACTTCAGTTTCTTCATCTAGTCAGGGAGAGGCAAACTTTTCCTGTAAAGATTCAAATAGTAAATATTCTAGACTTGACACATCACATATGGTCTCTGTCACAGACTTTTTCATTTTTGTTATTCCTCTTCCAAATAATTATTTAAAAATGTAAATATCATTTGTAGCTTGAGAGATTTACAGAAACAGGCTATTCACCGATTTTACCTAAGGGCATAGTTTGCTGACCCTATGTGATTGTATGATTAAGAGATTTCATTTGAAAGCAACAAATACTTGGCACAGAGAAGTGCACAATAAGTATGGGTTCTCCCAATTATCAATGAAGGTAAAACTTTTGATCAGTTTCATTTGTGCTTAAATTTTCAAACTGGCCCTACTCTGCTACCATGTGTGTTTCATGATTCTCAGCCATAAATCCAAAATAACAATTCATGACTCTTGCTACCTGTTTCCCAGTGCTCCCAATACAGTAGGTGCCCAATTAATTATTATTATTATTATTATTATTATTATTTGAGTTGGAGTCTCACTCTGTTGCCCAGACTGGAGTGCAGTGGCCGTTCCCGGCCACCGCAGCCTCGGCATGCTGGACTCCGGCAATCCTTCCGCTTCAGCCTTCCGAGTAGCCGGAATTACAGGCATGCGCTACCACGCCCGGCTGATTTTTTTGATTTATTGTAGAGATGAGGTCTCGCTGCCCAGGCGGGTCTCGAACCCACGGGTTCAGTCAATCCACTCACCTCAGCCTCCCAAAGGCGCGGGATTACAGGTTGAGCCACCGAGCCCAACTCCAATTAATTATTATTTAATGATAGTGAAGGGAATAGTGTACCAGCGCCTTAGCATTCATAAAGTGGTGGCTCTAACTGGAGCATGGCAGGGGAAATATAGAGCAGACACACAGTTAGTTCTGCAGAATCCAGAACATACAAGACAATGATAGATTTGTTTTCAAATATCTCATATCTGTCAGTTACTGTGATGCACATGGAATAACATGGGTATATTGAATAGAGGGAATAATGAGAAAAATTGAGTGGTAGGGAAGGAAAATATTATTGGTACTGATATTGTCACCATTGACTTTATTTAAATAGTCTTCTTCTTACAGTTATTCAAGAAGGAGTTAATGATTTACCTAGCAACTTATTTTAGTCTCTAACCAAAAAAAAGTAAACAAAATAGTAGACTCATACAACACTGCCCACTCCTTTCCTCCTGCTAGTCCTGTTTTTTTTTTTTTTTTTTTTTCTCTCCCTCTCTCTCTTTCTCTTCCAGAGATTTTATGTAGGTTTAACAATGTGTTAAAACAATCTGGTGAATTTTTAAAAATATGTGTGTAGTCAATATGCAGACATTTAGAATTCTTCTGTCCTGACCTTATTTCTCTTTCCTTCCTTATTTGCTCTTAGGGTTTCATTCATTATGAATTACTCGCTGTTCCCTCTACGAAATTCTGCCTCATGCTATTTCACAGGCTGTTCCTGGTAACATAACCATCTAATTTCTACATGCATATCACTTCTTGGCTGAGGCATCTCCTCTGCCACCATCAACTCATTGCCTTCTCCTACTCCATCTCACCATCAGGATTGGGCCATTTTCATGGGATTCAATGTAACATTATTCACACCTTTAGCATACTCTGATCACACCATTAAAATTGTCAATAATTATCTTACTTACTGGACTGTAAGCTCTTGGAGGGCAATGACTTTGTTCTTTACCCCTCTGTGAACCCAGCATCTTGGACTATCTGGCTCTAGGTTTATAACCAGAAACTTTATTTAGGATTACCTGAAAAATGCAGGATACATGGTTAAATTTGAATTTTAGATGTTAAAATAAAAACTTTAGACAAATGATCAGACTTTATTTGAGCAAGGCAATGATTCCTAAATCAAGCAATACCTTCACCCTGTAAAGGTTCAGAGAGCACCAGTCAGCAATGTGTACAGGCAGTATTTATAGAGAATTTCTGATTGATAAGAGCTCTGCATTTACTTTTTTTGGACTTGTTTCAATAGTTTGCAGTCTGTGATTGGCTGAAAGATCAACTGATATGATTGGCTGAGACTAGGTACTTGTTACAAGAATGTACTCTCAGGTTGCAGTTTGTTTATATATTAAGTTAGGTTACAGTTCACTACATATAAAGGTAGATTTAGCACACATTTAATTTAATTTAGCACAGATAAACAGTGAATACCTTTTTTACTATGTTATTACATGGGAGACATACTGAAAAAAGTACTCACTGTTTTTTCTGAAATTCAAATTAAAACGAATGTTCTGCATTTTTATTTGCTAATTCTGGCAAGCCTACTTTGTTGCATGCATGAATGAATGTCATTCTTTTCTGTATTAGATCAAGAAATAATTTTTATTAATTTCTGTAGGTTTCAGACTATACATTAAGCTACAGTAGAAAATTCCACCAATGTTATCTAAAATCCTTGATTATACTTTGACAGCAGAATGTCTTACTATAAAGAGATTACAGTTAATCCTTGAGAAACTTTTCAGATTAATAGAAGAAGCATGACAGTTATGATGGTTTATCAGTAGTAAACAAGAATGAATAGAATCTATTGGGATGAGACATGTTATAATACTAATGAAATAATAATAATATTGTCTAATGTTTATTGAGCCCTAGGTCAGACAGTGATCTAGGTTCTTTTCATATATTTACTTGCTTATTCTTCACATAATTATAGCCCTGTTAAATATTACTGTTTTCTCTATTTAAAAAATTGATAAGCAGATACCTTAAATATCTGACTGCAGATCATACAGCTAATCAATGACACACGTTGTATTTGAAGCTGAATGAGGTAACTCTTCAATCTTCTCTTCTAGCCACTATGTTCTACTCTATCAATGTGTAGATTTCTTGTGATTCAATATATACGATTAAGTGCCTTATAAGATTATATTATGAAAAAAGTCATTATGAAGAGAAAATATATTTCCTAATTACTATTGGAAATATTAAAAAGAGAATCTTAAAGCAAGATTAACTATAGGTATTATTATATACATACATGGATATCTATATGAAATATGTGTATGTGTGTTTGTGTGTGTATACACACATACAATTGGTAGCTTAACCTTTTAAGAGATCCAAAATGCTACCTAAGGATTCTGAAGAGTATTAAGAAGAAACAGATGTCCCTGATGAAAAAATATCTTCCTTAGTTTGTCATCTAGTTCCTATGATTGCTGCCAACGAAATAGGGCAAAAGGAATGCTGTAAGTGACACTGGAGGATACTGTGTCAAATGTGTTTTATTTGTTCTACCTGCTAAGTTGGTATTTCTTTGATATAATCAGATGAGGTTAGCCCTAGTATTGATAGCTAGGGATGGTTTGTTGTGAGAATTAAAGAGTGGTCCGGGATAAACAGAAGCTGATAACCACACAGTCAACACACAGGCCTTCAGGGAGACTAAAAGACATCAGTAGCCTCTCTACCCAGAAATCACTTTTAGGAGCTAATTTTTATTATTTTATATATTTATCTTTAGAATATTTTATGGTATCTAATTCAAATACATAGTATAAAATTTAAAAGTTAAAAAAAATTCTTCTTCCTCTGTCTTTTAAGCATACATTTTCTTTGTCAGATGTAATTACTTTTTCTAATGCATTCAGAAAAGAACCATGCATTTTAATATATGCTAATTTGTGTGTGTATGTGTATTTTACATAAATGGTGGCATGTATAAACATAACTCTGCACTATGGCCTTTTCATTTAAGATAGGAGATCATATATATATAGACTTTCTTCAGTTCTTTTAATGGCTTTTAATATTGCCCATTATTATTGCACAAGAATATACTAAATCAAACACTCACTGATGGATATTTAGGTTATTTCCAACCTTATTAAACACAATGCTATGCAAAAGTTTAGCTTTTCCATTTTTTATTTAAACTGAACATGAATTTCTTTTCTTTACTAATTAAATTTTTCCTTTGCTTTTTTTTATTCAGAGTTTGTTTGAAATTGTACCTTTGTAGATTCATTAAACTCTAAACTCACTAACAATTTTTGTTGAGAGAGCTAGCTTTTCATTCAATTAAGGTAAAATAGGAAATATTTGAGGAGAAAGTACCACATATTTTTTTTCAGTTTAACATTATTTTGAATTCTAGATATTTATTTTCCTTGAAAAAAGTCCAGTGTCATTTTTCATTTTTATTTATCAGTACTTAATTTTAGAAACATTCATCACATCTTCTTCTTAATTGTGAAAATTTATTTCAAGTGAACATGTTTGCTTTTGATGTGAAAATATATTTTAGACAAATGTAAAACATTACTATAAAAATATAGTAATATGTTTATATTATTTGCCACTTCAATTTTCAAGTAGTAGATCACAGTTACAGGTTTATAATATACTTTTCTAATTGAATATCCCTGGATTCAGGAAGAATCATCTCAGGCACATTGATAGCCATGATAATTAGAACTTTTAAAAAGTATCTACAGTTGTAAAATTTTAACAAATTACAGAGGAGAAGAGTAAAGTGATTTTGATGATAATTTCATATGTGAAAAATTGAAACAGAGAATGAGTCATTTCTCAAGGTCACACACCAAGTTGGCAATAGAACAAGAGATAGGAGACACTCTTCTGACATGTCTGAATTCTCTACATGAAAACACAATTCCGTTTTGAAGGTACTTTAGGTAACAGTCCTTTGAAATATGTGACCATGCAATTTAACATTCATTTCAAATGTGCATCAGTTGAGGTTTACTAGTATGTCAATCCAGTCAGCATTCCAATATGTTTCCTCTTACTCTGCTTTCAAAATAGGATAAATTGAAGAATTTTTTTTCAGCTCTGTGACTGAATGGAAGCTGAAGTAGAAAAAAGGAAAGGACTAATGCACTATTTTATTCTGTAAAGTACTCATGACCCACGGACACAACTTGTTTTAATCTGTTTAGTGCAGATATAACATAATGCCACAGTCTGGGTAATTTATAAAGAACAGTAATTTATTTTTTTACAATTCTAGAGGTTGCAAAGTTCAAGGCCACATCTTGAAAGGGCCTTCTTGCTGTGTAATTTTATAGCAGAAAGCATAAAGATGCTAGAAAGGGAAGAGAGTACATGCACTTGCATAAAAGAGATGGGAGGCTGGAGGGAGAGAGAGAGTGAGTGAGAGGGCTGAACTTGCTTTTATAACAAACCAACTCTGACCATGACAAACTCACTCCTGTGATAAGGACACTAATTCATTCATGAAAGCAGAGCCCTTATGACCTAATCATGGTTTAAAGATCCCACTACTCAATACTGTTGCATAGGGGAATTAGGTTTCCAACACATGAACTTTGAGGGGCACATTCAAACCATTTCATTCTGTCCCTGGCCCCCCAAATGTATGCATTTCTCCCATACATAGTCATTCATTCCATCCCAAATTCCCAGAAGTTCTACTCATTCCAACATCAACTCAGAAGTCCAAAGTTTCATCTAGAGACTCAAGGCATGATTCATCTTGAGGCAAATTCCCCCTAGCTATGAGCCTGTGAAATCAAAACAAGTTATCTACTTCTAAAATACAATAGTGGGACAGGCATACGACAGATCTTTTCATTCAAAAAGGAAGGAATAGACAAGAAGAAAGGGGCAGTTCCTGTTAAGTAAGTCTAAAACCCAATAAGGGAAATAACATTTAATCTTAAGGCTCCAAATAATCTTTGACTCCATGGTCTGCCTTCTGACCTCAGTGGGGCAGGAGTTAGGCTCCCAAAACATCAAACAGGTCTTCCGTCACGACTTTGCTGGGCTCAGTCCATCCAACAGCAATCATGGAATGAGAAATGGGTTGGAGTCTCCAAGGCTAGTGCTGCATGCTGGCAGCTTTCCAGTTGATGTGTTTCAGAGTCAGTCCCATTCCTGTGGCTCCACTAAACATTGCCCTAGTAGGGGCTCTCTGTGGTGTCTCTGCCTGGATTTCCAGGCTGTTTATGACATCCTTTGACATCTTGGTGGTGGCTGCCATGTACCCGCAGATTGCGAACTTTGTGCTTCTGCAGGATTAGCACCTTGGATATGCTGCCAAGGCCCAGCATTTGTGCCCTCCAGAGGGGCAGCACAAGTGGCCCAAGCCACACCCTGGTCCACTTAGGCTACATCTCCTCCTAGAGTGGAACACTGCATTGGGGTGCAAGGAGCAGACACCTGAGGTGGTATAGGGCAGTGAATGCTGCGGTCCCAAGGATGCCTCTCTGGAAATCTTGCCTTCAAGATCCTGCTCTGGGTCTGCGATCGAGGGGCAACCTTAAAGATGTCTGAAATGCCTTCAAAGTTTTTCTCCCCATTGTCTTGATGAATTGAATCTGTCTTTTTCTATCCATATTAATCTTGTAGCAAATGGTTGCTTGGCCACACCTTTAGTGTTCTCTCCCAAGCATGATTTTTTCTTCTTTACATGTCCAGGCTGAGAGTTTTCCAAATGTTTTCATTTTGCTTCTCTTTTAATCATAATTTCCATCTTTAAATCATTTCTCTCTTTCTTCATTTTATTGCAAGTGGCCAAATGAAGCCATTCAGCACCTTTAATGCTTTGCTGCTTAGGTATTTATTTCTCTAGATATCACTCCAGTTCATCACTCTTTGTTTTTTTGTTTGTTTGTTTGTTTGTTTTGAGTTGGAGTCTCACTCTGTCGCCCAGACTGGAGTGCAGTGGCCGCTCCCGGCCACCGCAACCTCGACCTGCTGGGATCCGGCGATCCTTCCTCCTCAGCCTTCCAAGTAGCCGGAATTACAGGCATGCGCTACCACGCCCGGCTGATTTTTTTGATTTAGTGTAGAGATGAGGTTTTTGCTGCCCAGGCGGGTCTCGAACTCGCGGGCTCAGGCAATCCACTCACCTCAGCCTCCCAAAGGCGCGGGATTACAGGCTGAGCCACCGAACCCGGCTCAGTTCATCACTCTTAAATGCCACCTTCCATAAAGCCCTAGGGCATGGGAGCAATTCATCCAAGTTCTTTGCCAGTTTCTAACCGGGATGGACTTTAATTTCTAATACTTCATTCTATATTTCCACCTAAAAGCTCATCAGAATTGCCTTTACCATCCATATTTCTACCAACATTGTAATCGTGACTACTTATCTCTAAGAAGATTTAGTTTTTCCTAGCAGCTCTTGTCTTCTGTTGAGCCCTTACCAGTATTGTCCTTAACACAATATTTACAGGAATCTAGGCTTTTTTCTAGCATGTTCTTTCAAATTATTTCAGCCTCTATCCTCTACCCGGTTCTCAAGCCACCTTCACATTTTAAAGTATTTGCAACAGCTCCACTTCTTGATACCAATTTTTTTTTGTCTTAGACCATTTTTGTGCTGCTATCACAGAATACCTAAGATTATACACTTCATAAAGACCAGAGATTGATTTAGTACAGTTCTAAAGGATGGGAAATCTAAGGTTGAGGTGCCCACATCTGGGAAGGGCCTTCTTGCTGCCTCATTCTATGGTGGAAGGCAATGAAATACTTACTCCTGAGATAATGATATTAATTAATTCATAAGGGCAGAACCCTCATGACATAATCACCTCTTAAAGGTCCCACCTCTCAACACTGTTGCATTGGGGATTAAATTTCCAATACATACACTGTAAAGGATACTTTCAAACCATAGCACACCTACTGAATAAGTATTCTATTTATATTATCTCCTCAAATTCAAAGCTTTCTTTGATCTATTGCAATACAAAATTGCATGTACTTCTATCTGAAAAGTAAAACCAACCACCATATTTATCTTAATCCAAATTATTTTATGCAGTATGGCTCAGAAAATGGAAGAATAAAAATAAGGGAAACTACTAATAAAATAATAGTAGGGAAAAGTAAACACTTCCTCACATCTGTAAATCCTCCATGAGGGGACATTTTTTTAAAATTTGTAATATTTTGCTAAATAATTGAATTTGAAGCAAAAATACAGACTAAATATCAATTTTATCCTAGCAAGAAAGAAACTAGAACTCAGAATTCTTCAGTGATAATTTCCTACACAAGCTATAATAGAAAGTAAAGAAAATTATCTGTAATGACTAGATAGAAAGAGAAAAAGCCATCAGTCACATCTTAACATTCAGAGGAATAAATTCATTCAAATATAGAATATGAAAAAGTATGGCTTACTGTTGAATCTCAATTCCACTAATGTCACAAAAGGAATACAACAGAAAAAAATAGCAATATATAGCCCTCTGAAATTGCTTTTTCTTCCCTCTTTCACTTTCTCTAATTCCATGTATTAGGTTGAACCATATAAAATTGTCAATATTCAGCCATTTTTAACCTGCAAAATGCAATTTTATTTGATCAATACAATAAACATCTACATTCATTGTCATTGAAGCATGCCATAGAATGTGAAGTTTGTATGACAGATAAAAAAATTCATTATGCTATCAACCCAGCAGAAGTAATGAAAAAAGAATGTGAAAGTTGAATTCTTCCAACTTCATCACTCTCCAACTTCATCACTTTTAGTTACTGTGCTCTTTCATGGACATAGGATCCAAGAGGATATGCATTCTCTTGGGAAGTAAATCAATACAGTGAATGGAAATATCCACCCATGTGATCAGGAGGCATAAACCTTGGAGTTACTTTATGGATAACACACATGATTTTTTGGCCTAGAGAATCATTCTCTTTTAGGTCATGTCATCATGAGTTCCTATTATTGATAAGAAACCATAGACTACCTCAGGTGAACTCCAGAAAGAGGATGTGCTTTAAACTCAAGCCCATGTTGATCATGAGTTGATATATATTCTTTTTTTTTTTTTTTTTTTTGAGTTGCAGTCACACTCTGTCACCCAGGCTGGAGTACAGTGGCATGTTCACAGTCACTGCAACCTCGACTTACTTGGCTCAAGTGATCCTTCCACTTCAGCCTTCTAAGTAACTGGAACTACAGGTGTGCATCCGCAGACCCAGCTAATTTCTCTTGATTTATTTTAGAGATGAGGTCTCACCAAGTTGCCCAGGCTCGTCTTGAACACCTAGGCTCAGGCAATCCTCTCACTTTGGCCTCCCAAAGTGCTAGGATTATAGGCATAAGCCACCATGCCCGGTCAATATATATTATTAAAAATACATGAACTTTTATGCATTTTTCATTATTCCTTTTTTTTTTACATTATAGGATTCTTAAAGAAAGATAATATTTTCTATTTAGAAGGAATTATTCTTTATATCTAAAAATTGACCTCCAATATGAACCCACAATCCCCCTACTGGGAATATATCTGGGGGATCTCAAATCACTCCAAGAAAAAGATACCTGAACACACGTTTATTGTAGCATTATTCACAATAGCAAAAACATAGAACCATCCACACTGCCCATTGAAAGAGGACTGGATAAAAATATGTGGTACATGTACACAATGGAATATTATGCAGCCATAAAGGAGGACAAAATTATGAACTTCGCAGCAACTTGGATGGACTTAAAGGCTATAATACTGAGTGACCTATCGCAGAAACAAAGAACTGACTATCACATGTTGGCACTCATAAGCGGACCTTGAACAACTATCATAATGCTATAAGAAAGGGATTGGCAGTCATGGGAAACTGCCAAGGGAGGGCGGGGGTAGAATTGGTAGTAGTGGGAATCTGCCGGGTGTGGGGGCACATCTCATTAACAAGAGTACCTGCATAGTGAACATTTGTATACCTAACCCTGAATTGTACCCAACATATTTTAAAAATTTTTTTACAAAATAAATTATTCTTTGCTATGTGAATTCCTTAACATATAAATGGCTACACATTATTATTTACTTTAATATGTGGAAAAGCTATCACTACAGGCATTTAAAAATTATTAACCTAATTTCCTTGGAATTTTGTTCTACTATGCATACAAAATATTTTCTCTTATTGAACCTACACTTTCTAACTAATTTTGGGCGTTTTATTTAACATGGAAAAGGAAAAGGGGAAATGTAATTAGTGAATCTCTTTAAAATAAATAAATACATCCTTAGAATACATCCACTGAATGATGTGGCTTTGCCTTCTTCTCTGCCTTCTTTTTTCCCTCATTTCCTGAATTCTAAACTTGTTTATGTTACAATATACTCTTCCCTACTTCAAGGCTACTATATGTGCCATACTGTTGTGTGACACTTAATGACAAGGATACATTATGAGAAATGCCTCCTTAGGCAACGTTGCCATTGTGGGAACATCAGAGTGTACTTACGCAGACCTAGATGGCACAGCCTACTGTGCACCTAGGTTATTTGGCATAGCTTACTGATTCTAGGCTACAAACCTATTTAGCATGTTATCATATTCGATACTATAGTCAATCATAACATAGTGGTATTTGTGTATTTAAAGAAGTTTACACATAGAAAAAGTATAGTAAAACTATGATATCAAGGATTAAAAATGGTATACCTGTAGAGGGCACTTACTATGAGTGGAGTTTGTAGGACTGGAAGTTGCTCTGGGTGTTAGTGAGAGATTGGTAAGTGAATATGAAGGCTTAAGACATTGCTGTACACTAGTGTGTACTTCATAAACACTGGACAATAAATTTATTTGTAAAATTTTCTTTCTTCAATACTAAATTAACTTTAGTTTACTGTAACTTTTCTACTATATAAACTATAAAGAGCTTTTATTTTTACTTTGAGTTGGAGACTCGCTCTGTCACCCAGACTGGAGTGCAGTGGCATGTTCTTGGCCACTGCAGCCTCATCCTGCCGGGCTCAGGTGATCCTTCCTCCTCAGTCTTCCAAATAGCTGGAACTACAGGCACATGCCACCATGCCCAGCTAATCTTTTGATTTGTTGTAGAGATGAGGTCTCACCAAGTTGCCCAGTCGGTCTCGAACCTGTGGGCTCAGGCAGTCCTCTCACTCAGCCTCCCAAAGTGCTGGGATTATAGGTGTGAGCCACTGTGTCTGGCCTTATAACGAGTTTTTATGCTATACTATCATGTGAGTAAAAACATTGACTTGTTTACAGCAGCATCATCACAAATATGTGAGTAACACATTGTGCTATGACATTGTGACAGCTGTGATGCCACCAGGCAATAGGAATTTTTCAGCTCCATTATAATTTTATGGGACCATTGTTGTCTAGGTGGTTCATTGTTAACTGAAATGTCATATTATGTGACACATGACTATACGTGCTTCCTAGAACACATTTCTCTTGATTCTTCATCTTGCTAACCCTAACTCAAACTTCAGGTCTTTGATTTTAATGTCTTACAAAGATTGTCTGTATTAATTGCCGTTAGTTATATAATTTCATGCTGTTCGATCAGTGTCTTCAATTAGAGTAGACTTTTCTCCCATATCTGCAGGGGATGCATTCTAAAACTCCCAGTGGATGACTGAAACCAAGGATAGCACTGAACCTGATTGCCCTCAGTCAGAACACATTTCTATTCATGTCTTCCATCCACACTAAACACTTGTCACACACTGTGGCTATAACTTTTGCAGTTTGAGAAGCGACAACAAAACTAACACACATTTCCTTTTCTTACTTCACAATTTCACAGATAAAAGACTCTTACAATAGATCTTAGCAGTCTCAGCATGCAATTGTCTTCTTTCCTTGAGAATGTTCCCTTAAAAGAAGCATTTTAAGGCTTCTCTTTACTGAATCAGAATTGGCAGCATCACTACTCTTGCACTCTGGGGCCATTATTAAGTAAAATAAGGATTACTTGACCACGAGCACTGCAGTACCATTGCTGTTGATTTGGTAACTGAGGCAGCTATGAAGTGACTAACAAGCAGGGAGCATCTACAGTGTGGACCCAAAGTACAAAGAGAGGATTCAAGTTCCAGGTGAGATGAAGTGAGACTGCACGAGATTTCATTACACTAAGATTGGTGCACAATTTAAAATGTATGGATTTTTGAGTTCTGGAATTTTTCATCTACCATTTTTGGACTGCAGTTAACTGCAGGTAATGAAAACTGAATGTAACAGTGAAATCATGGCTAGCAAGGGGCGGGGCACTGTGAGTCTTTGTGTACTAATTTAATATCTGTCTCTGCTAGACTGCAAAGTTAGGCATTAGGACTATAACAGCCTTCAGTAAATATCTGTTAAAATAACTGTTATTAATAATAACATATTATTAAAATAATAATAAAATTTGTTATTATTTTAAAATAATAAAATAACATAATAATAAAAATTGTTATTATTATTATATTCATGAGATATATGAATACTTAGGTATAATGAAGATGACTTTTCTAATTCAATAAGAAAAAAGTAATAATAGAGGATTTGGAAGGATATTCATCAAGGTGTTAAATTTAGTTATCATCTGGTAGATGCTGTTATAGTAGTTTTTTATTTTTTTCTATTTTGTGTTTACTCCATTTTTGTAATTAATATATAAAAATATTTCATTTCCTTTCCTCCCTCTCTCCCTCCTTTCCTCCTTTATTTATGTATTTATGTATTTATTTATTTAGAGACAGGGTCTTGCTATGTTGCCCAGGCTGGTCTTGAACTTCTGGGTTCAAACAATCTTCCAGATTCAGTCTTCCAAGTAGCTGGTATTACAAGTGAGTGCCACCACACTCTTTAGAAATATGTCTTATATGGAAAAATTGTTCTGACCCTTTAAAATGCCATTGAAGAGCCATGGAAGGATTTGTGGGTGAACTGGAATAGGTTCTTGGAAGAGTCAGCTGGGCATGTACAGACATGGACAGAATTAATGGTGGGATATTTTAAGGAAACCGCTACCAGTCACAAGTGCAGCAGAGAGTGGTCAGTGTAGTTCCCGGAAAAGGGATAGATCTTCTAAGTCTAAACAAAAATGTTAAAACTTTTCTTTTTTTGTTTCCTGTAAAAATCATTGTGTTGGTTGGGCTCATGGCTCAGCCTGCAATCCGGGCTAAGGAGAATGGATTGCCTGAGCCCACGGGTTCGAGACCAGCACACGCAACTTGGCGAGACCTTATCTCTACAATAAATAAAAAATTAGCCGGGTGTGGTAGTATGCGCCTTGGGATCGCTGGAGCCCAGCAGGTCGACGCTGGGATATCCGTGAGTGTGCCACTGCACTCCAACCTCGGCAACAGAGTGAGACTCCGACTCAATTAAAAAAAAAATTATTGTGCAAAGAGTTGATATGGCTAGATTTACATTTTAAAATATGTGGCAAAATGAGATATGGATTAGAAGAGAGACAGAGTGGGGGCAGTACGGTCAGTTAAGAGGCCAGATCAATGGTTCAGCGCAGAGATGGTAATGGCCTAAAAATAGAGCTGTGCCTGTAGGAATGTGAAGGAAGGTGGATGTAAGAGAAAGACAAAGAACCAATGCGACAAAACATACACAGTGAGGGAGAGGGCAGAGTAATCTTTAAGCTTAGGTGAATGCAAGAATGCTGATGTCATCTACCAAGATAGGGAACCCAAAGAAAACAGTGGTTTTGAAGTTAAGAGAAAACAAGTTAGGTTTGAATCAGAGATGTCAATAGGACTTCCGATTAGGGTTGTCTAGTAAGAGAGAAGTTGAAGTTAAGAATATAGACTTGCAAGTCCTTAATATAAAAATAATAGCTGATGTCACAGGATTATGTGAGTTTTCCTCACTGATAGAAATAAGAGAGCCAAAAACAAGTTTTGGAAAACACTTATAGTTCATTCAACATGGGAAGAAGACTCAAGAAAATTGTTGAGAAGTTGATGTCAGAAAAGAATTGGGAAATAGATTTATTATAGAAACTCAGGGACGGGAATCTTAAGAGACAATTTTTATATTTTAAGAATTACATGCTTTCTAGATTTCAGAGGGTCTTAAAGTGGTGATGATAATGATGGTAGCTAACACTTATTCTTTTATTCCTTTGTGCCAAACACAGTTAGAAAGTGTATGACTATTTGCATATATTAGTTGATCGTTCACTAGAATAAGAGTTTTATTACAGCATTAGAGGTATAAATTATGTTGGAATAGCTTAATGATTAAATAGAAAGCTAAATCAGTGAATGCCCTGACACGGCTTTTTCTTATCTGCTACAGGATACAGTTTTGGAATAGTATCAGATTTGCCACAAATGCTGCAATTCTTTTTTGTAATTAATTCAATACTATAATTTTATTTTATGTGGCTCTGTGATGCTTGTCATATTCTATCAGTTTTGATTATCCTACTTCTTAGAGTAAGATTGCCTTTGATCTTGATATGAAATGGGTTTGCTTTGTCCTGTGTGAACCAAACAACTTGGGACATTAAACTGTTGCACATGACCGAGAGAGTGAAGGGCTTTGGCTCCTGGACTGCCTTAAGCTCATAAGAAATTGTAGTAGTGTCAGTTTCCATGAAGGCTGGCACCGAGGGAGTGCTAGGTCTCTGTTGACTGCAGTCACGTTGCTCCAGAGCTGAAAAGGGAGCTTCCTTACTTTGACAGCTACTTTGCATGAACTATGTTCTACTTTGGCTTCATGCACTCTGCACTTATTCTCCTGAGACATCAATGAACCATAGAGTTCTCTACAGCCATGAGACACAAGAGAATTGCTTCAGAAGGAGAAGAGTCTATGTAAACTCTTGCTATGGATTATTCAGACACTGAGAGTGACTCCACTTTGGGATACAGCGATGATGAAGATTCCAATGATGAAGTTCAGAGAATATCAGAGTCAGTGCACAGAAAGCTATATATTGCAAATACTTGGGGATATTTTTCATGCTCTATAATTTCATTGAAAGGAATTTCTAACTCCTCCAAAAATGCTTAAAAGGAGACCACTACTAAACTACATGGCTTTGACTGTAATTATTCAGTAACAAGTTTCTGAAAATACTTGTTGATCTGTCATGCAGTAGCTGCTTCTGCAGTAGTATATAACTATTAATTATCCATGCTGAAATCAACTAATATGCAGATACAAAACTGGATGAACATGATATCTTATTATTAAAGACAATGTGCATGTTGGACCTGACCATTATTTAGATACATATATACCTATTTGTTATAAAGAAGCAAGGCTGGGTTGCTGAGTTTTCGGAGGTAATATGTGTTTGGTGAAGTTCTTTAATAAGTAGATTGGGCATGCTCTCATAATTCTAGTTATAAAATTATCTTGTATGCAATGTTTTATCAAAATCTCATATATTCTTTTATTAGATATTATTAGATACCCTGATCTGAGAATAAGTAAAAATGAAAGAAGGCAAGCTCAATTTTAAAAAAAGAAAAACACTATCCCTCTGTGTCTTTTCTTTTCCCACTTTTAAAGCAATACTACATGAAACCCCTGCTAACTTGGTGGATGCTCTATGTAAATTCAGTATCATAACATCTATGTATGTATAGAAATAAGTTCATAATGAAAGAGTTATCTGTTACATGAGTTATATGAATATATAATATTTCACATTTAAATCCAAATAATATTTACTTTTATTATGGTCCTTAGACCTACACACACACACACACACACACACACACACACACACACACACACACACACATAAAATGCAGTATCAGTTTTTATCAGTAACAGTAATTTCTCTCCTAATGTCTACCATCTCTCCTAAAATGAAGCATTAATATATGTTAGTACCAGTCAGATAGCCTTTTGTGTTTCACAGGAGCAAACTCTCTGAGTGCACAGAAATAGCATTGCTAAGACGTTCACATGGAGAGGCAAAAGACATTAAGCACATTAATAATAGAAATAAAATTACAATGCAATAGCAACATGAGTTTACTGTTGAATGAGCTTGGCATTGAATAATTTCCTATTGTTATATAACATTGTTACAAAACAGCTTAGCAGGCTAGGACATAGTCATGAATAGAAATTCTAATTATTTGAGAATCAAAATGATTCATCAGATTAGCTTTCTAATTGGGCACCTATAAATATATTAGTGTTGGTTTTATTAACAATTAAGTATAATTTTTATAATGATAGGTGGAGGGACATTATGAATACGTACTGCTCAAAAGTTATTCAGAATTTTAATGAGTTCAAAATTGTCATCAAATTAAAATCTGATATCAGAGTATATAAGCAATGTACTGTTGTGGAACGAACATAACTTTGGGAACAACTAGATCTGTGTTCAAATTCCAGGGCTGCAACTCAATAACTCCTTCTGACTTGGAAGGTGTTAAACCTAACCACTGTCCTCATGTATAAATCTTGGATAACATAACACCGTTTGTTAGTGCAGTAAATGAGATTAGTATAAACTGTTTAATATGTTTCCTGATATATACTAGATGTATAGTAAAGGAAGATATTATACTTTATTGTTTAAATGTTGTTTTCCACAATGTTATGCTTCTTTTCCATTTTAATATGTAACACTTTACTAGGCAGTAGTAAAGGTAGTTGCTAGTAAAGGTAAGTTTCATTCTACCCTACTTATGAATTTTCCTTTTTAAGATAAAATACTTTGCATTTCTGATAACAATGTCACTCTTCTGATCTTTGATTTTTACCCATCTACATTTAAAAATACTAATGTGTTTTTTTGTTGTAAGGAAATTATATTCAAAATTTAGACCAGATAATATGATAAAATTCTAAAATATTGAAAATATTTTATTGGAAATATTTTATTCTAAAATATTGGAAATTTGTAATGAATACATGTTTTAAAATTCATATGCACAGAAAATATACTCAAAATATATTCAAAATATATTCAAAAGCATTATTTTGTATTTATTATATTTTTAAAGACTGTGAACAATTTCTAAATAGCCAAGATAGAAATATATTTTAGGAAATTAAGATTTAGTATGATATTTTCTATAAAGTTGTGATGGTAGTTTATTATTATTGTTGATGGTTATTTGTTTTGGCTGGCAGCAATTTTTAGTAACTTATGCTGCCATGTGCAGCTAAAAAAATAAGTCATTTACACAATTTATGAAGGACCCAATGGGCATTACAGATGTTTTCTGCCTAATGTGTTCACATCATCAAAAATTCCCTCTGAGAAAATGAAAGTGGAGTGAAAATATATTATCTACTTCTATGAAGTCAAAAGAAAATCCTCAATTTGTTTCTGGATAGGAGTGTTTTATAAAATGCTAAACAGAGATAGACATGATGGTGTTGGAGATGAAAATATTTAGAAGGAATAAACAGCAGAACACAGTCCTTTCTATGTGCCAGGCACAATGATAAACTTACCTTTGATTATCTCATTTAATACTACATCATGATTGGGCATGATTACCCTTCTTATTTTACAGATGAGGAAATTGAAGCTTTCGTAAAGTTTTTTTTTATGGTGGAGCTGGGTTTATCACCAAGATAGTGTGACTCCAAAGCCTAAATTTGCCTTACTGCCCCAGGGTTCAGAAATATGATGTCCACCTCACTTTTGCTGCACACACTTACTAAGCACCTTTTACATCTGAGGCATCTGGGATTTAAATGGGGAGCAAACTAGCTATGGTCCTTGCCCACATCTGGTTTAATGGGAGAGAGAGTCATTAATCAAATGATGACATCAATACATGTATGAATTACAAATGGTGAGCCATGTTTAGATGGAGAAGTCTGCAGGACTACAAGAACAGATAAGTGGAAAACTGACCTAGTTAATTCGGGATGGCATTCCAAGGAAGGGGCACATAGGCTGAGATTTAAGAAATAAGCAGAGGTAAACTAAGCAAAGCATTGCTGAGGAGCTTACTAGGCCTAGGGAAAGCAGGTTAAGGAGAACTCATAGCAGAAGGGAGATGATTTGTATTGAAAGAAGACCAGTTTGGCTGGAAGGCAGAGAATATGAGGGAGACACTAGGAGGATCATACTGGGAGTTCATGAGACTATAACAAAAATTTTAGTGTCAGAGGAGAACTTAGTGTTGTGGATGGATTAAAAATATATAATAATTGATAACTAGTGAGAGACAAATGAAAATAATGCCACTCATAAGAGAAAGATAAGATATAAAATGTCTAAGAATATATATATATACTTTTTTTAAATATCAGGACCCAAGTGAAAAAAATTATAAAATCATATTTAAACACAGTAGATTTGAATAATTAGAAAATCATGCTATGTTCTTGTGTGAAAAAATTAATATCACCAGAAAGCCCTTCTTCATATCAGTGAATAGATATAATACAACTCTACCAGAATCCCAAGGCAAGTTTTATAGAAGTGGAAAATGACTTTAAAATTGATATGAAATGATGAATGCTATTTCTGAAAAAGAATTTATACTGAGGGGGAACTTGCTTACCAAATACTAAATACTAATAGCCACTATAAAGCAACAGTAATCTTAAAAATGTGGCATAGCAAAAGTGAAAGACAGAGGTCAGTGGTACAAATATAGCATTCAAAACATTAATATATATCAGAATTTAGTGTGCTTTGAAAATATAAAAATTCATTGGGAATATCTTTATTTTCAAAACTTTAAGAGCCTGTTGTTAGAGATGTAATGTTTTGTGTTTTTTAGAATGTATTATTAATACTATATTGTTTCCTATGTACCTATCTCTGTAATGTATTTCAAACTTATGTCTATCATTAATTATATTAACTTGGAAATTTTATTGTTTTGGAAAAAAAGTAAATTTTCTTTTTTTTATAATCGATATTTCTTATTATGATATTGTGGGGTACAGTTAAGTTTAGGTATACAAATATGCTTCGTTCAGGCACCCTTGTTGATAAGAGGTGTCTCCCCATCCCCAGACAGATATTTACTACCATTAATCCCATCTCCCTTCTCCTACTCCCATAGTTTCCCACCACTGCCAGTCATTTTCTTTTGGTATTACAGTTGGATGATCAAGGTCCACTATATGAGTGGGAACATGTGATACTCAGATCTTTGTTTCTGTGAGAGATCACTCAGTATTATAGACTCTAGTTCCATCCAGGTTGCTGCGAAATTCATGATTCTGTTCTTTTTTATGGCTGCATAGTATTCCCTCATTATATGTACCACATTTTTTAATCCAGTCCTCTTTTGATGGGCAGCATGGTTGCTTCCAGGTTCTTGCTATTAACAATGCTGCGATAAACATTCGTGTGCTGGTATCTTTTTGATAGAGTGATTTGAGTTCTTCAGGGTATATTCTCAGTAGGGGGATTGCAGGGTCATATGAAAGGTCGATATTTAGAGCTTTTAGGAATCACCACACTGCTTTCCACAGAGGTTGCACTAGTTTACACTCCCACCAACAGTGTAGAAGTGTTCCCTTTTCCTCATACCCTCTCCAGCAACTGTTATTTTTTCAGTTATTGATAATTGCCATTCTGAATGGAATTAGGTGGTATCTCAGTGTGGTTTTGATTTGTATCTCCCTGATGATTAGTGAGGTTGAACATTTCTTTATGTGTCTGTTGGCTGCTCAGATATCTTCTTTTGTGAAGTGTCTATTCATATCTTTTGCCCATTTAGTAATGGGGTTGTTTGTTTTTTTCTTTTCAGCACATTTGAGTTTCTTGTAGATCCAAGATGTTAAACCTTTGTCGGACCGGGAGTTGGCAAATACTTTTTCCCAGTCTGTAGGCTGTCTCCCTGCTCTCTTGATGGTTTCTTTGGCTTTGCAGAAGCTTGTCAGTTTAATGAGTCCCACTTGTCTATCTTATCTGTTATGGCCTGTGGGTTTCGGGTTTTATTCAGGAATTGGATGCCAGTTCCAATTTCCATAAGGGTATGTCCCTCATTTTCTAAGGTTCTTATGGTTTGAGGTTTTACATTTAGGTCTCTGATTCATTTAGAGTTAATTTTTATGTATGGGGATAGATACGGGTCCTGTTTCAATCTTCTGCATGTGGTCAGCCAGTTTTCCCAGCACCATTTACTGAATAGGTTCTCCTCTCCCCAGTGGTAGGTGGTGGAGGCTTTGTCGAAGATGAGTTGGTTGAGAAATTGAGGTTTTGCTTCTGGAATCTCAATTCTATTCCATTGATCTATATGCCTGTTCCTATACCAATACCAAGCTGTTTTGATTATTGTAGCTTTATATTAAAGTTTGAAGTCTGGTAATGTGATACCACCTGCTTTTTTTTTTTTTGCTGAGGATTGTTCTGGCTAATCTTGGTCGTTTATGTTTCCATATGAATTCCTGTTCTGTTTTTTCTAGGTCTGAGAAGAATGTTGCTGGTAATTTGATGGGTATTGCATTAAATCTGTAGATTGCCTTAGGTAGGATGGAAATCTTTACAATGTTGATTCTTCCAATCCATGAGCATGGGATATTTTTCCACTTGTTTGTGTCATCTTTGATTTCTTTGAGCAGTGTTTTATAGTTTTCATTGTAAAGATCTTTCACATTTCTGGTTAGGAAGATGCCAAGGTATTTCATTTTTGAATGGAATTGTGAATGGAATTGTGAATGGAATTGTGGTTTTTATTTGGGTTTCTGTTTGTTTTTGGTGTAAATAAATGTGGTTGTCTTTTGCACATTTATTTTATATCCTGAGACTTTGCCAAAGGCCTTTATCAGTGTAAGGAGTTTTTTGACAGATTCTCTTGGGTTTTCAATGTACACAATCATCATCTGCAAAGAGAAATAACTTGACTTCCACTTTTCCTATTTTTATACTCCTGATTGCCTTCTCTTCTCTGATTGCATTAGCCAGGACTTCCAATACTATGTTGAACAGGAGGGGTAAGAGTGGGCATCTTTGTCTTGTTCCAGTTTTCAGGGGAAATGGTTCCAATTTTTGTCCATTCAGGAGTATGCTGGCTGTGGGTTTCTCATAGATGGCTTTTACTATTTTGAGGTATGTTCCCTGTATTCCTAGATGTTTGAGGGTTTTTATCAAGAAGCAGTGCTGGATTTTATCAAAAGCTTTTTCTGCATTTAATGATATAATAATGTGGTTTTTGTTTTGACATCTGTTGATGTATTTAGTTACATTTATGGTTTTACGAATGTTGCATCCCAGGGATGAAGCCTACTTGGTCATGATGGATGATTTTTGAGATGTGTTGTTGAATCCGGTTTGCTAGGATCTTGTTGAGAATTTTAGCATCTATGTTCATCAAAGATATTGGCCTGTAGTTCTCTTTCTTTGTTGGGTCTTTACCTGGCTTGGGTATCGATGTGATGTTAGCTTTGTATAATGATTTGGTGAGAGTTCCATCTTTCTCAATCACCTGGAATACCTTCAGTAGGATTGGTATCAGCTCCTCTTTAAATGTCTTGTAGAATTCTGCTGGAAAACCATCTGGTCCAGGGCTTTTTTTTGTAGGTAGTTTTCTTATTAGTAGTCAATTTCCTTGGTTGTTATTGGTCAATTTAGGGTCTCAATTTCTTCTTGTTTCAACCTAGACAGGTTGTGTGATGACAGAAAGTCCTCCATTTCCTTGAGGTTTTCAAGTTTGTTTCCATACAAGTGTACATAGTAGTCTCTAATGATCTTTTGTATTTCTTCAGGGTCAGATGTGACTTCCTCTTTTATGTTTCTGATTGTGCTTATTTAGGTTTTTTCTCTCCTTTTCTTGGTCAGTCTAGCCAGGGGATGATCAATCTTGCTTATCCTTTCGAAGAACCAGCTGTTTGTTTCATTGATTTTTTAAAATTATCTTTTTGTCTTCTATGTCCTGGATTTGGGCTCTTATTTTGGTGATCTGGATTCTTCTGCTGAAATTAGTGTTTGTGTGGTCTTGCTTTTCCAGCTTCCTTAGGTGGCTTGTTAGGCTGCTAATTTGTGATCCTTCCATTTTCTTCATGTGTGTTTGTAGGGATATAAATTCCCCTCTTACTACAACTTTCATGGCGTCCCAGGGATTTTGGTTAGTTGTTTCTTCATTTTCATTTGTTTTCAGGTATCTTTTAATCTCTGTTTTGATTTCATCATTGACCCAAGAGTTATTTAACATCATGCTGTTTAGTGTCCATATCTTCGTGGGTTATGGGGGGAACTTGTTGGTGTTAATGTTTATTTTTATTCCACTGTGGTCTGAGAAGGTGCATGGTAAAATTTTGGTCCTTTTAAATTTGCTTATTCTTGATTTATGGTCAAGTATGTGGTCAATCTTAGAGTACGTTCCATGCGATGATGAGTAGAATACGTACTCTGTGGTCTTTGGATGGAGTGTTCTGTAGGTATCGATTAAGTCCATTTGGTCAAGAGTCACATTGAGGTTCCAGATCTCACTGCTGATTTTTTGTCCTGATGATCTGTCCAGGGTTGTGAGTGGGATATTAAAGTCCCCAATTATGATGGTGTTAGAGTCAATATCTTTCTTTAGTTTTCCTAGAAGCTGCTTTATGAAAGTTGGCACTCCTATGTTGGGTGCATATATGTTTAGGATAGATATTTCTTGTTGATGGAGTGAACTTTTATCATTATGTAGTGGCCCTCTGTATCTTTTTAATTTTGATAGCTTAAATGATATTTGTCTGAAATTAGGATCGCGATTCCTCCTTTCTTTTGTGTTCCATTCGCCTGAAAATTTGTTTCCCATCCTCTTACTTTGAGTCTGTGTATGTCCTTTCTAGTGAGATGGGTCTCTTGAAGGCAGTATATTGTTGCCTGGTGATATTTTATCCATTTTGTCATTCTATGTCTTTTCAGTGGTCAAGCACCACATATTTAAGCGTGATCACTCTAAAGCTCATCTTTTCAGGGAAGAAAAATAAAAAATAATATAAAAAATTACATTCAATTTTATATTGAATAAAAAATTATATTCAATTGACTCCAGAAATACTACTGTTGGATAGATGAGATAGTGAAGACTTTGTCAAAATATTTATTTGACTTTCTTTGAAAATATAAACTGTAGTGCGTATCTAAAATAATCTACCAACTCTTGGCCTTGGTGTGTTATTCTAATGAAAAGGATAGCGTGATATTGCCCATGTTCACATTTCTTGGAACAGTGCCTGTGACACATAGTAGATACTCAATACAAAACTATATACTGTTATTAAGTAAGCAAATGTCATCCATTTATTGAAGAGATCTATTCTGATTCCTCATATTTATTATTTATTATCAAATATTTATTATCATACAAGCTTCATTTGATATTCTAACAATTCTGTTGCTTTTGGTTTCAGTGTTTTCCATGTAGCATAACATAAATTGTCAAGATGGACTCCTATGAATATGCTGTGTTTTGGGTTAATTTTCAACTAAGATACTGTTTGTATTACTTAATAGCCTCTGAAATCAGTTTGAGATGAATGTACAGTTAACGACTTGACAACTGTCCTCTGACAAAACATAAGACATTTAAATAGAGGAAACAGATTTAAATACATTTTAAATCAACACATTACAGAAACATTTTTACCTAGGGAAAAAAACCATTGTAATGGATTTTAATGCATATTGCAGTACAGATAGATGGTCAGTATCACTTTGACATTGCAGTATCTTTTACAGTTTTCAAAAATGTCTATTTTTCCTTTGGAATTTCTACTAACATTTAATTGCTGAAAGTTCTTAAATCTGACATTTCTGAGGATTTGGAATGAATCTACTGTGTATGTTTTTACACACATACACACTCATGCTTATATATTTATGTCTATAATTTTTTTTTAAGTAACAAAATTGCTGACTCTTGCTTCTGTGTTACCGCTCTGCCTTCTGACCCTTGGCTATATTTTAATTGAGTATGTTCAATACTTGGAAAAATACAAGGTGGAAACCGGTTAACATCATGGAAAAAAACAGTGCTTAAGACAGGATGTCAAAGACAAAGTGGAGAATAAGTAAGGTCGGTGACAGAAGGAGCAAGTTTAAACAGTACCCGATGGACACTTCCAGATAAATTTGTTAGTGTTCTTGGGGGTGCTTTTGAGTTATGTAACAAGGAGGTGTGCTTATGAAAACATTTTGCACTGAATCTGAAACACAGAAAAAGCTCAATGCATTATTAACAACATACATCTGCTCTCTCATAGGGGACAATCCCCCTCATCTATATGATATTTTCTCATTCATCAGTACACTCCTTAAAGCTCCTCTGTTGCATGAATTTGTGTTGTTTTCACACTTTACTTGCCACAGATTCAGCAAAGCACACGAGTAGTGTCTTAGACGATGGAGTTGTGAAGAATGTGGAGGTGCCTCTCATTGAACAGCTGAGGAAATTGAAGTACAGAGCAGTTAAGTAACTCACTCGATTTACCTGTTAACTGACAAAACAGTTAGTTACTCCTCATACTGTGCCCTGCTACTTAGCACATATTCTAGTGATCAACTGAAACAGAATCATAAATCAGAAAAAAAGCATGCGATAATATAGGATATAATTTTCAAACTGATATTCATATACATGACTAGATATCTTTCACACACACAAAATAAACTAAATGTAATTCTGGATATTTTAGAGGAGACAATGTGATTTGGTCAAAACAACAACTGCAGCAACAACAAAACCCTAAGAACTTGTATTATTGTCATGCATTTCACAGGTTGATATTTTTAATGTGTTTTATAGGAATCAAAGTATATAGGAGAAAAAAAAAATACAGATTGGGAGAAAACTTGGGGTCTTGTCCTGGAATTATCATGCCTCAGATTTTCGACTTTGGCAAGATTATTTAACTTCTTTGAGTCTTATCTCTTAGGTGTGAAAATGTATATTTTTTTCTTGGTTTTGGTGTGAAGATCATCTTAGGGACTGGATATCTGGGAAAGATTTTAATTCTCCCTCGCTAATGAAGCTTAACTTGCCTGGGTAGGTTATTCTTGGTTGAAATTGTTTATCTTTTAGAACTTTGGAGATAGGGCTTCAAGCTCTCCTAGCCTGCAGGTGTTGGGAGCTGGCCACGGAGGCCCACTGAGCATTAGGGATCAGGAAGGGCCGTAGACCCTGAGACTGCTAGGACATGTTCGGGAGCTATTGACCCATTCCCTCCCTCCTTTTCCATTTGGCACAAACTTCCAAGAAAAGCTCCAGCCGGCTCTAACAGAAAACTCTGAGGCCGGAACAAACACAGCTAACCTAGGAGTTTATTGTTCCTATTCCCCATGGCTTTGGTCTTTTGCTTTATCACAATTTAAGTTTGACTTTGAGTCACATTGAGGATCCTTAGTGCAGGTCACAGGTTCTCTTGATGAGACTTTTAGAAATTTATAGATATAGGTTTTAAGAAAATAGTTTATATAGATTAAGAAAAATTAAGTAAGCATTTTATTATAGAAGTGTGGTTAGTTTAGTTTGATTTAGGGGGGCTAGTGAAGTTTGAATTAGGCCAGCTGGTACTAGGAGAGTGTAACCATAGCAGCAATTGTTTTAATAAAAACTAGTTTGAATTAGTACATAATAGTGGAAGTTAATAATTCATTATGGTGGTTTCGGGTTTAGACATTGAGTGATGTTAATTCAAGATGATGTAGTTGTAATACAATTAAGGGCACATAAGAAACTGGTTTGGGGAACATTAAGTTAGCATAAGATACAAAAAGACAATTTGTGGTTGTTCTTCCTCATGTTCTTCCTTATGTATGAAAGAACATTTGCTTGAGAGTGGGGGGTGTCCTTTGTGCACCCGGACCTGTTCATGTGAAAGACACATGCTACCTTTGTTTCCTGTGATGACGACTTTGCAGAGTTTGGGGATAAAAGCCCTGAGATTGCACTCATTGAACGGCTTCTGGTCACTTGAGCAGGAGTCCAGTCTCTTTCTTCCTCTCCTCTTCTCTTTCTTTTTATCTTTCCAGAATAATCGCCGATGCTGCCTCACCTTCCAAGGGACCCCCAAATCTCTCTGAGGGGGCTGGCCCCCCACATGCAGGGTTTCTGTAGATAAATCTGTTGCTGTTCTAATTGGTTTTCCATGGTAGGTGATCTGACCTTTTTCTCTTGCTGCCTTTAGGATTTTTTCTTTTATACCTACTTTGTTTAGGAAAATTATCGTGTCTGGGAGTTGGTCTTCTCATTTCTTGTCTTACAAGAGTTCTCTGTATCTCTTGTGTTTGAATTTTTGCATCACCGATTATCTAAGGGAAGTTTTCTTGAATAATCTCATGGAAAGTTTGTTCCAGTGTGGTCTCTGTCTCTCTTTCTGCCTCAGGAAGGCCAATTGCTCTTAGGTTCAGTCTCTTGAAGTAATCGCTCATCTCTGGAAGGTTTTGTTTTGTCTTTTTAAGCCTGTTTTCTGTGTTTTTAACAGTTTGGGTTAGTTCTATGTTTTGGTCCTCAAGCTCTGAGATTCTTTCTTCTGCTTGGCTAATTCTGCTTTCCATGCTTATCAGTTTGTTATTTATTTCATTCACAGTATTCTCTATTACTGGTATCTCAGTTATCAGCTCCTTCCTAGTTTCTTCTTGTCTCTCCTCAATTCTTTTTACACTTTCCATCAATGTCTTTGATATCTAGGTTGTAGTTTGAGATCAGTCATTCTGGGGCTCTTCATTGTTTGCATTCTGAAGTCAGTTTTCTCAGTATCTGTCTTCCCAGGGGTCTGGGAGAGACTCATATTCTTCTTCTGGTTCTTCTTCATTTGTGTAGATTTTTCTCTCTCTCCCCCTTTCCCTCCCCTTCTTTAATTCTGTTTTTCAGGAAAGGTGGGGTTGCTTTTGCTTCGCTTGTGCAATCTCCTGTTCTTCCTTATGAGGATCCTCTGGCTTTGTTCATTTTTGAGATTGGAGTGTGGGCTGTGAGTTGTACTTTTTGCAGTTTTGAGGTTTGATTGGGGGGAAGCTGTGATTCAGAATCTATATGCAGATTCCAGCATCCACTAACAGTTGTTGAGCCCACTGGAACCTATTTCCCACTGCCTTACAATCTGTCTGTGCAGTGGTTTAGGTTTGATCCCTGGAACAAAAGGAGGTACAAAGGAGGAAAATAATGGAGGAAGGGGAGGTCAATAGGAAGTTAGAAAGAGAGAAGAGTGAGAGGGAAAACAGACATACATACCAACTAACAGGTGAAAAAGAGACATAAGACCAGAGAGAAGTGACAAAAACACGCAAGCAAAATTCCCTAAAGAATACTGGTAGCTACACAAAGACAGACCATAAAATCATGCTTTTTGATGTGTTTCCCTAACACAGATAGTGTAAGTCAAAAAGCAAACAAAAATGAGCAAAACAAACGGTCAAATGATAAAATCAAAAGTCAAAATAAGAAATCAGACTAGCTCTGGAATCTTTCCTGATTGTCTAAAGTCTCTTCAGCTCTGATCTCCAGCCTCTCCCCTTTGTGTTCATTGCAGGCAGTTAGATTTACTCGCAGCTTGGGTTTGTTCTTTTAGCTTGCTGCCTGGGAGCTCTGCGATGCTAAGTTGCCTGTGTCTGATTCAGCGTGGGGGGAGATTTGTCTCCTGTTTAGCAACATTACCTTAGGATCTGAGGTGGAGGCTGCTCATAGGTGAGCGGGGAAATGCAAATCTCTGCCTGGAGAATGACCACAGTGGCAGCTTCTTTTTCACAGATCCTTTCTCTCCACTTGTCTGGGTCCCTGGGTGATCCACTACGATGTGCTCTGGTGGCCTGCGAGGTGCCGAGGATCAGATGCACAGCTGGGCGCTGGATCTGGGGTGGAGCAGGGAGCAGCAGGCTGGGGTGGAGGAGGGAGTTGGGAGTTTCCTCTTCTGTAGCTGAGAGCCTCCGATCAGCACCTCCTTAAGATATGCTATTCCCTTACACAAGCATGGAGTCACGTGCTAGGTGCCTCAGCCAGGGTGGGCCCAGAACTCCAGAGCTCCAGAGCTCCAAATCTCCAAATGGCAGGTGGTAAGCGACGAGAGTGACCCTGAGCCCCTTACAGGGTACTTCAGCCAGAAATGGAACTGGTATCTCTGAGGGGTGGGTTCCCAGAGCCTCCCTGGGTGACCGGTGGCTTGGTGCTGGGTGCTGGGCAAGACGATGTAGCCAGGGAGGGAGCTGAGACTCGAGACTCCTGCACAGGCAGTGGTCATGTATAGTGGAGCAGCAGCAGCTGGGTACTGCAATGTCCAGCCCTGCGTGGGACCTAAAGTTCCCGGGCCTCAGACCAGTGCAGCAGGTGGTAGGGACGGGAGTGGGGGAAGAAAAGTAAGAGTCTTTTTGGGAACTCACGATCAGAGAATCTCACAATTCCACCTATGCAGTTGCCATCTTAATGGAACTCCAAAAAAGTAAATTTTCAACTATAATTTAATGTTACATGACAGTGGTACTATAAAATTTTTAGTAGCTGAAAATAAATTTTAATGTTAGTTTATCAAATACATTTCACTACTGGATCAAATAAAACATAGCTGAATAGACTTTTTTTAAAAAACTCATATCTACTACTATTATTTAATGAATATATATTGAGAACTTAGAATGTAGCAGGAAGACAGAGAGGCTGTGACACTGAGGCTGTTTTAGGAAGTAGGTTGAGCACCCCAGGGAGGGAAGAGAGGAGTCTTATGACTTAGTTTAGGTAAGGGAGGGAGTCAGGTTGAGTGATTATACATTTTCTTTGGAATTCACAAGGTTGTACTCAGCAAAATCAGATTTTCAAAGAACAAATGGTATCGTATCCAGGATATGCATAACAAGCAGGGGTTGTTAACTGACGACTTCACAAAGAGTGAATTGGTCACTATCTTGCATTTCCAGGAAAACCGTCCTTGACTATTTGGTTTTCTCAAGTAAAACCTGTCTAGTAGGTTTTTGGAGTTTGCTGATTGATCTCCAAAAGGAATACGTTTAACTGTTATCAGTCCCTCTCCACCACAATAGGTGCCAATGATTAATTTTTAGGTGCTGAGGATTTAGCAATGAATAAAAAAGTATAACCCTGTAATCCTGGACTTTAGATTTTTGGAAAAGATATAAAAATATACCTACAGAAAGTCACCTAATTGTACACTTTAAATTATCCTGCTGCAGGAAAACAGAGAGACCGTGACACCCAGGTTATCTTTGGAAGTATAGCCATACAACACGACCCCCTCCCTTACCTAAACTAACAGATAAAGCCCCTCTCCTCTTTCTCTGGGTTGCTCAGTCTTGGAGCATTAGCCCACTGAGTCACATTGGCACTAATAAACAGAATAGATTTTTTTAAAGTTTAAGAGGCTGATAGATACCACTGCAATAAAATTATATGCTTCTATAAACAAACAATATATACATCTTTAAATCAATGTAACTAAGATTTGTCAAATATTCTTGAAGAACCATAAATGAATAACTATGTGCCAAAATTTGCCTAAACATTTACCACATAAAAACAAGAAATAATAAGAGAAGATCAATTGTTCTCAAGTATATAATGATAAATGTATGCATAAGTGAACTAGATACTCAATTTCTAGAAGTTTAACTTCGAGTACCATATATTCATATTTATTACTGTCGTCTTTATTTGCTTCCCCAAGGAGCAAAGGAAATGATAATGTAAAATATTGTTTCACTTGTGTAAGTGAAACTTAAAAAATATAAGTACTGGATTATAACTCTAGGATTTTTATGATTAATGACAAGGGTAAGGTGATTTCTCACAAAAATGAATTTTGAAACACAAGCAAAAAGAAGTGGATAAATCAGAAGAGTTCACATAATTCAATATTTTTTTCCTGAATTAATCATAATGAACACTGTTCTTTGATATTTAAGGTTATTTTATTTCAATTTCTCTATCTTTTTCCTCCCATAGGGAAGATGTGAGAACAGCAAACGTAATTGCTGCAGAAGCTGTAACCTGCCTTGTGATTGACAGAGAGTAAGTACTTGGCTTTATTATGAGAACTGCACACTCAAATCAGCAGCACACATAAGTTCCTGGAATTAGATACCATTTTATAATGCTATTAATACTTGTTTATATCTTTTCATTTTAAAATGAATTCTATATTTGATTCTCATTCCCTATTATTCTTAAAAGTAGTTGGCTCTGTCATTCTAGCTTTGTGATCTTCAACAAGGTATTTAAACATTATGAGCTCCAGCCTAGCTTATGTGTAAACTGGGGATGATGTAATATTGTGAGGATATTTTTAGGATTTATGAGAACATGTGAATAAAGCATTTGTCCAAGTGTCTTTTACTCAGAAGGCACTCAACCAATGCTAGCTATCTTTGTAAAGTTTTGAATTATTATTATGGTTGTTGTTTTAAGAAGTGAGCTGTTCCTTGTGTATGTTTTCTCCTCTATTTTGTTATCTCCAAACTTCTATAATACAAACATTTTGGGAAGACGCTTTTGGAGAATGCTTTAGTTCCAGATATAGGCATAAATTTAGGGCCATTAAAATTGATAATGCTTATCCCTGTCTCTTTTCTCAATTCTGGCTTGCTGTTCTCATTACCGCAATGCTTTATAGACTAAACTGCAAATATCAGATGATTGACTCTTGAAGAGCATGATTAAAATGCATATGTGCTTCTGGAAATGTGCTTCTGGAAGCAACTAACCAGACTTTTCCTCCTTGTAGTTATGTGGATAAATTTATCAGAAACTCCAAGTGCCTGAGCCAAGAAGAAGAGTAGAACATGCATTTTTCTGGAACCATTATTACTGGAATAGGCAGCGAATATCAGTGTGTAATGTACCTGCGGGTCCAGTTATAATCAGTCTAGAATGATGGAGTTGGATGTTGAGTCCAGGGGGTTTTGGGTGGAGAGGGATTCCACTAGATGCACAAATCTCGCTTTTAGAGGCCCTTCTATGCTTGATCACTATAACCAGAGTAGTGTCATCTTTGCAGAATGATGGTAATACCTGGATATTACTGGAATAAGTATTCTTTATCTGGTTCTCAGAAATAACAATTACCCATTCACTCTATCTTCTACTCAATTTACATTTACTGAAAATCTACTATGTACAAGGCTCTGTACTAGAAGAAAAAGCAAAGGAGCAGCACAGGTACTGATTTGGCAGACTAGCTTCTAATACAAATGTGGCATATAAAAAAATCCATCATGCAAGGCAGAAGTAAGAAATACTCAGAATAAAATGTTAAGGGGATTCATAAAAGGGAGTAATTACTTTTGAGAAGAATCAGGGAAGTCTTCATAGAAGGAATGGTATGATTAGGTTGATATGGAAGTATAAGCCAAGCAATATAAATGCAGTGAATAGTTGAGAAAGGAAAATCATAAGGAAACTGAGCCATTTCAACTGGCTAGAGTGAGGCTGTGTAAAGGTAGTTGGGAGAGGTGCTGTAACAAATAAGTTCACAAGCATATTGGGGTTGTTTCACTGAGAACACTGAATGTTGGGAAAAGAGCATCTCTGACAATTTTATGCAGGAAAAGGCTGTCACTACAACAATGTATTTAGTAGACTAATCTGAGAAGTCTGTGTAAAATGAATTTGAGGGACATGTTAGAGAGAATATTTGGTTAAGAGTCTAAATTAGGGCAACCCCCTCAGGTCCCCTCCCACTGTGGGAGTTTTTCTATCCTCTTAATAAATCCTACTTTTTTTTAAAAAAAGAGTCTAAATTAAATGGGCGATCATGGGACCATTTATAGAAGGAGGAATGCATAAGAATGAAGAGGTAAAACCAGAGAGCTTAACATCTAACTGAATGTGAAGAACAAGGGAGAAATTAAGGATGTAGTTGAGACTGAAAAATGTAGAAAGAATATAGGGAAAACAGTTTGGTAGGCACACTGATATTCTACTAAGAATATAATGAATTTAACATAGAATATCAGACACTCAAGAACAGAGACCTTACAGGAGGTAGAAAATGTGGGACAGGAACTCATGTTAGAGTTAACTTACAATTAACTTGAAAATTGCCTATACATAGTTAACAGCTAAAGCCATGCAACAGATGAAATTGTGTGAAAGAATAGAGGAGATGAAAAGAGCAAGGTTAGATTTGGAGAAATCTTTTCATTTAAGAGTTAGAGAAAGAGAAACCAATGAAAAATAATGAGATGTTAGCAGTCAGAGCAGTGTAGGAGACCTGAGAAACCAGGAGAATATTTAATGAGAAAAGAGATAATCACAGTGTTAAAAGCTAAGAGGCATACAGGTAGGAAAAGGGTGAAAGTTTAGTAACCTGAGAGAAAACAGTTTTTTAAAGAGGTGAGAATGGAATCCAGATTATAATGAGTGAATGGAAATGATGGCACTGTGCCTAAACTGTTTTTTCTTTCAATAAATCTGGTTAAAGAAAGGAAGAAAAGAATGAGGAAATGAGCATGAGACCTCAGCGGGGTCTTGAAACTGTATTAAGTTTCCTCATGATGAGTTTACAGTGTATAAGTCTCTAGAAAGATGAAGCAAATGGAATACTCACAAGAATATTTGATTAATGGAGCTACCAGGGAGGAAATTGTGGGCAAAAGATGAAAGGTTACTTGGAGAGTATATATTTCTTTTTTTATTTTCTGAAAATAGTGAAAAAGAAGAGAGGGAGAAAATATGTAGAAAAATGCTGAGATGTAGATAAAGAAAGTTGCGGGGACTTGGATGAACTTAATTTGGCCTCTGAAGCATGACACAAGGAAACCTGGTGAGGAGCTAAATAAGAATGGGGCTGAGGGTTGCCAACTGGTTGGGGTAGATGGGTCATCATAGTAGCTTATATCCCTATAGTCCTTTATAATATATGAATTTTTAGATCTGGGAGCTGCCACCTGGAAGGTAGGTAGAATATTTTACAGAAGAGGAAATTAAAGTCCGTTGAAGTTTAATAATTTGATAAGGTTTCATGATAAATGATAGAGTCAAGATTAATCTAACCGCAGAGAACAATACTGGAGAAGACTTCGTGGATATCTACTTTAGCTCTTTCATTTTAGTAAAATGAAGTCTCAAGAGACAGAGGAGCATGTGGTAACATCACATATATACTTTTGCCCTAATCCTAATTTTCTCTTTTTCCAAATCTTGGCATATACTGTATGCAGAAGCAAGTGAATGGGTGTTGTCAAAGTTCAATACTTGAATCTTGACTGCACCATTTTGTGAAAATATGGGAAATGACTTAAATTCTAAGTCTCAGTTTCCCTGTTCACAAAAGTGGGATAACATTTTCTAAATTATAAAATGGATTTGAAAATCAAACAATTAAATATATGTAAAAAGTTCAGACACAGCACAAGGCATGTTGTAAGCACTTTTTCAGAAAGCATAGGATTTCTGTGTATTTAGCAGGTTTTCCCTCTAATCAGTGTAAGTTTATTTTCAGGGATATGTACAGAGAGAACACTGTGTGAGAGGTCTAGCTTTAAGCATAAATATAGAGAAGACAGCTTGGGTTCAAGAACTCAAGAAGTGTATTCTTATATTCTTAGAAAAAAAGCTTGGACTTCTCACCAAATGTTGAATTCACAGCTTTATAAATAAATAAATAAATAAATAAAACCAGTAACTGAAGGATGCTGTCAAAAGACTGCTGCTGATACCTAATTTATGGCCAATTAGAGGAGCACCAGGGCTTCATCCCAGGCAAACAGATGGCAGACATTAGAACTGTCAACAAAAGGAGCTTCCCTCACAGATTTACAAGTGAGGTACCATGTTACATAAGCCAGTGATTATGCCGTATCAGTCCAGAGGGACAGCAAAATAACATTATTATAATTAATCATGTGTGTCAGAACTTTTTTTGAATGCTCATTGACAAACTAGAAAATGATAAACAGATACATGGTTTCCTCAAAAATCATTCTCTGAGGATTGGTTTCTTGCAGTATACCCATTATCTTGATTAATATCTGCAGTGATTTCCAAATTTGTGAAAATTTTATTTAAAAAGATTATTAGTCTAACAGAATAATCTATTTGCATTAAATAATTTCTTAAATATACAAAAAAATTAAGTGCCTTTGGTATCACTTATTTTGGAGTTCATGAAAAAAAAAAAGTAAGTACAATCTACCCTTAGTATCTGTGGGGAAATGGTTTCATAACCCCTACGGATATCAAAATCTGTTGATACTCAAGTTCTTTATATAAAATGGCATAATATTTGCATATAACCTGTGTACATTTTCCCTTATACTTAAAATATCTCAAGGTTACTTATAATACTTAATACTATGCAAGTGCCATGTGAAACTTGTTATACTATATTCTTTAGGAAACAATGACAAGAAAAATGTCTATACATATTCAGTACAAATACAATCATTCTCTTTTCCCCCAAAATATGTTCAATCTGTAGTTGGTTGAATCCATGAATATGGAGCCCACATATATGGAAGGTCAACTGTACTTTTGTGTTTCATAATGAGTTTTGCAATGTCTGCTTCTTAATTGTTGTGGGAAGCTGTTGGTGAAGCTAACTGTATTAAGATAATTTATTTTTTGACACATTGAGGATTATTCTGATCATTGTTCATAGACAGCAACTTATAATTACTAGTAAGCCTTGAGGAATTATGTTTCCTCCAGGAAATTAAGATCTAAGTTAGAATACTATCTCTAACCCTGATTTACTGTATTAACTCTGAGATATAGCCATACTGGTTATGAAAATTGAAACATATTCATACTGGTTGACAAATGACTGTGGTTTGAATTCTCTGTGTGTCTCTCTCACTCCTCTGCTGACCTGGTCATCTGATTGTCCCTGACTCTTAGGACATCCTAGATCTTACCTTAACCCGGAAAATAAAGAGGCAATTAAATCTGGCAAATACCAGGACCAGTATCCATTCTGATTTGTTAGTTCCTATACCATATAGACTATTAATTATGTTGACTATCACCTCTGATAATGTTAAGCTAAAATGATGTCTTATTACCAGCAGCTTTCAAGCTTTTGTTTTATCAAACCCAATGTTTAAATAAAATAAATTAGAATTAGAGCAAAATAGAGATACTTTTCTGTCTACCATAGGGACAAGGCCCCCAGAGTATCCAAAGGGTCTAACTTTGTCCCTCCAAATCACTCTAGGTGATTCCTGAGATTCTCATGTGACCTCAGAAGACACTAGGATGATTTCCACACCACATCATATGGCTGGGCTGATCCCAGGTCCCTACCGGTGACATTCAGTGATTTTTTTTATCATACCATGTGGTCAGTTGTGTTATTAAGACAAATTCTAGGGGTAGAGACCAAGAAGCAGCCTAGAGTACATGCGGTGTGCTGGAACATAAAATTGATGAAATAAAGAGGAAGTATCGAGCAAAAGATTACAGGGCATTCCAAGTGGCAATTTCAGAAATTGAGATATCTCTAGAGATTATGGAAGCCTGGGTGTCTGTGACTTCAGTTTTTAACCCCTCAGAGCTACGGCTGACTGATGTACAATAGGCAAATTTGTGTTATATATTTAAAAGAGGACCAAGACTCTCACCACTGGACTAGCAACTAGGAAGCAACTCGTAAGACTAAGGCTGAATCAGCTTTGCAATGCCTGATTCTTCTAAGGTGTAATATCTACTATTGCTACAAGGACTTGCAATAGAATGAAGGTTTACTGCCATTTTAAAATATTAGGCTACACAAACATGATGAACACATAAAGAATAGAGTAGCAAACAAATTACCGGGGAAGATTGAACACACAGAAAAAGCCACTGGTGTTGACAAACTAAAGACAATATCTCAGCACCCAAACTGGAACCTAATTGAACCTATTGAAACTGGGTACTTTTTAATACATTGACATTAAAGGAAATTTTGATATTTATTAAGAAAGATAACAATGAATGCCCACTTCCTGTGCAAAGTAGTAGTACACTGAGATGAATAAGACACAAATTCAATATAGGTTTTAAAACTGAATATGTAGGACCAACTCAATTAGAGACAAATCTGTGCCTATATTAGAATGGTTTTGTATTCCTTACTAGTGCTAGTAGGAAAACCTCACGTGCTTTTAGTCACCTTGCCTTCCATATGTAGTCTCTGTTTAGACCTAGCTTCTAGTTTTTCAGTCACAACTGCATCAGTCTCCAAAGATGGAGCTACTGATACTGGTCTCTAACCAGATTTTCTCCCAGTTTTGTTGCTTCATTGGTCCTTCCTCCATGCCCCTTTGATGCATCTATTCACATGTTCAACTCTAAGATCTAGAGGTTGAATGCATGCTCTGGGTTGGGATCTCATAGTAGATCAGCCAGGCAAGAGTCTGGGTAGTCATCTTCTTTAGGACCAGAGTGCCAAAGGACATAGAAATATATGGAGAAAATAGTATTTATTCAACTTGTTGAGGGGCGACATTCACCAAGGCACATGCTCAAGGAAGAATAAAAGATTATTAAACCACCTGATAAAAATAGTGGGTTGTGTTAAGTACAGTTTTATCTTCTTAGCAAGGTATGCAAGTGCTAAGCCAGAGCTGTACGACTCAAACCAGGTTTTCTTTAAAGGGCCAGCTAGTAAATATTTTAGGCTTTGTAAGCCAAATAATCTTTTTTGTAACTACTAAAGTCGGCCCTTGTAGTGCAAAGCAGCCAAAGACAATATGTATACAAATAGGCACAGCTGTCTTTCAATAAAGTTTTATTTATGGACACTGAAATTTGAATTTCATATTATTTCATAATCCAAGAAGCATTATTCATCATTTGATTTTGTTCTCATCATTTATAAATGTAAAAATAATTCCTAGCTCATGACCGTACCAAAATTAGGCAATGATCCGAGTTTGACCTGATGGCCTTAGTCTGTAACCCCTGACTTAAACAATATTAAAGAGTTGAGGGCTGCCCTGCGTTCCTGCTATGATCTTCCTCCATCCTGCCCTCAGCTTGTCTTTTAAATAGAGCAAATACATAAGGAGTACTGATTTGAAGTGCCTGATCATTAACCTGACCTTAGTGCTCTCCAGTGTTGGTTCTCCTGATGTCATCTGTCTTCTTATCTTCCAAACCCTGACAATGTTTCCCCCAAGTTTCTTCATCTTCTTCACTTTACTCTTCTGTAAATACTACCTTTTCCCATTGTAGCCCTCTTCCCACTCACTAACACACATTTCTTTGTTCTTGATCGCTATATCTCTTAATTCCACTCTCGCATTCTTTAGAACTTTGCTTCAGACTTTGCATTAATTTGATAATAGCTGATTAGAGAGTGCAATGGTTAATCTTAAGAGTTATCTGCATTTTGATGACATATTCCTGAGGACTGAAAAACCTGTGAAAATCCAGAAGGATGTTTTAGAATTTCCAGTGCCACTGGGAGAGAGAAGAGAGAGAATAGGAGGTGGGAGGAGGATTTGGGAATGGCAAAATCTTTCAGGTACCATTGTACTCTCACCTACTAGGTCAGGCTCATAAAGTATCATGTATTCAATGGCAATTTGTCTGCCTAGGTCACCTGTGCTCTTCTCTTTATGTGGCTTGTCATTCTGTGTCCACATGATGGGACTATGGGAACTCCACACATGACATTACATGTCATCATATTCCTTAAATGATAGGGTGATAAACTTCAAATATTTCACAGTCTCAGTCTTTTCTATAGCCTAAGTGGATGTTATTTTGGTTTATTTTCCAGAATAAAATCTGAGGTGATGTGAGGATATTGGCAGGACGATCACAAGAAAACAAACGTGTCTTGTTAGAATGGTGTCAGCTGCAATCATTTGAACTTGCCTTTTTATGGTGCTGTTATTGACTGATATGCTTTTTAAAAAATATTTATTTAGCAGGAAAGATAAAATCCAAAAGTGAAGAAGAAAGAGAAACATTATATTGGTTCAATCTAATGATGTGAGTTAAATTATAGCAGCCCTGAACAAGCATGATCTCACCACTAAATACATTTTCATTAGGAAAGGAGTAGACCCAGAGACAGAATTTGTGGTTTAAAGTCATGAAAAGACATGAGTGAGACAATCCTTCCTCATGTTATGTATCCTAATATTTTCAAATGACAGTAAACCTTCATCCTATTGCAAGTTCTTATAGCAGTGGTATGTAGCATTACTGACAGGGATGTCTAGATTTTTGATTCTTCAACTTACTGGCTACCTGCCATATGTGAGCCATCCAGAAATTTAGTACTGGGTGGAGGAGGGGTTTAAAGTCAAATGTGTAAATATTGTACTGATTACTTCCATCTCTGCTTTATAAATAATTTTCAGCTCTGATCTGTTAAGTCACAAACCCACAGAGGTTCTCTTTTATAACCTTTGACTCTTTTCACAGTGAAACAAGTTCAACCTCATTAATATGCTGGTGGGTCACAAATAAAAATTTAACACATTTTTCAAAAAAAAGTATTGTTAAAAAATTTAGATGGTGACTGCATTAGTCAGAAAGTCATTGAAGAGATTTAGGAAGAAAAAGTAGGAGGGACCTTATAGACCAGGGTTAAACAAACTTTTTCTATAAAGGGCCAGATAGTAAATATTTTCAGCTTTGTGAACCAGTCTCTGTCACAAACTGAGGGAAGGGCATGTACAAAGACGAGGAATTTATAAAGGCTTTTTATATGGTAATAAAGGGACTGTGGAAAGAATGGAGGATTTGGGGGACAAGGAACTGGGCAATCAATTAAGTGGAATTCTGGGAGATAAGTCTGGAAAGAAGAGATGGGGATAGATTGTAAAGAGATTTACTAGTCTCTCAAACTAAAAAAATCCAGATTTTATTCTCTGGACAATAAGCAACCAGCAGAGAGCTGCTGCTACTGTATGTTTTGTTTGTTTTTGAGGAAAGTCGGAGATAATTACAGTGGGGAGAAGGATGAACAGGGTGTAGGATACTGATGCAAGAGCCCTCAAAGATGTACATTAGAGCTTGAAAGTCTAAACTTTAGTCTAAAGCAAATTTTTATGCACATTTAAATGTGAGAGGTGAAAGAGAAATGTTTCTAGCTTAGGAGATTTATTGGATGGATATGATAAATCGGAAATATGGGAAATAAAGCAGGTTAGGATGGAAGTAATTGACTGATTCAGTTATAGATGAGTTAAGTTCAAACTGCCTAAGTAGTATTTAGATATTCAGTTGGAGATGTCCTTTGGCAGTTAGAAATAAGGGTTTTGTTTTGTTTTGTTTATAATCAGATGATGAATGGAAATTGATGTTGGAGTTCACTGTTAATCATTTAAAAAATATAATAATCACAGCTTTGGTTTTGTTAATTGCAATCATTGTTTTGTTTTGCACCAATGAGAAATTGCACCAAATAAATAATTCATTTTTTCCAGTAAATACTTGAAATCTTACTATATTTCTGAAGTTTGTTGTTTTGTCTATCAGATGTTTAAAAACTTGTTATTTAGAAATTCAACAATGTCTTTAGGACTCATAAACAAGTTGTAGGAATGAATAAGAAACTCTATGAAAACTTTCAGTTCCTAAATTGTAAATATCCATCTTAATTCCTTCAATTAAAAAGGTAACATTTGAAATTTTATGTTTGAAAATCTCTTTAAAATTTTTCTGTACAGCAATTTTGGCTATTTATTTGGGAAGAGCATTATAATGCTTCTTGTGTTCCAGAAATAAAGTGAGGAGGGGAGGATGCCATGATTGATTTCTGTCAGAAGTTTAGTCATCAATTAAAAACTCCACAGTATAACTGTTATGTTTGAAAGTTCAATTCTGCTGTAGATGGTCACATTACTTTTTTTGTAGAGTTAAGTGGTTTTGCTTGCTTCAGTATTCACACTTCCCTAGTGAGACTGTTATTACAGGCCCAACTGAGTCATAAAGATATAAGTCTTTCTTTTCTTTTCAATATGTCTAGCAGTTGGTACTCATTTTGCAACTCATAGCATCGACACATGAATTGGATTAGAATCAGTCACAATAACAGTGAAATCTCATTCCCAGACTAAGCTTTGTTTACAAATCAGGCCCTTTCAGAATTTACTACTTTGAATAAAGTACAGTGATCATATTATCCACTGTCCTGCTACAGTCATGTAATTGAATTAATTTAAAATGGAAAACCAGACTAAAAAAGGCAAATCATGATTGGTCATTGATAAAAAAGGTGTTGGTCTCCCAGCTGAACTGGAGAGACATTGTCATTTTGACAAGAAACCTACTTGGACTGAATGACACCTTGCATCAATTCAATAATTTTGCATCATTCTTATTGGATTCACTTTTTTCACCTTTTAAAAGTTTCTAACATAACATATGTTATATAATTATAAATATAATAACTATTCATTTTAGAAAAATTGGGAAGCATAGACTAATATAAATATAATCCTGCCATTAACAACAAAATGACAATTATTGTTGATATTTTCATATATTTCCTTAAATAGTGAAATAATTTTTTCTAACATTTTTTCCTGATTTGCGTACATTCTAAATCACACATATATACATACTACACACATACAGATCGAAATATGTGCCGGGCTCGGTGGCTCAGCCTGTAATCCCGCGCCTTTGGGAGGCTGAGGTGAGTGAATTGCCTGAGCCCGCGGGTTCGATACCCGCCTGGGCAGCGAGACCTCATCTCTACAATAAATCAAAAAATCAGCCGGGCATGGTAGCTCATGCCTGTAATTCCGGCTACTCGGAAGGCTGAGGTGGAAGGATCGCCGGAGCCCAGCAGGTCGAGGCTGCGGTGGCCGGGAGCGACCACTGCACTCCAGTCTGGGCGACAGAGTGAGACTCCAACTCAAAAAAAAAAAAAAAAAAGAAAAGAAATATGTACAGATAGATGGTAGATTAGATTAGATAAATAATTTCTCTCACAGCAAATTTGCAAGGGATGCTTTTTTTTCACTATTTCAAAGATAAACTAAACTTTAGAGAGCCCAAGTGTCATTTCACAGAACATATAGCTTGTAAGTAGAGAAATGGTGTTTGAGCCTAATTCTATTTTCAAGGCCTATTATAGCACATTATCTTATCACATCACATTAGCAATTCACCATGTTACTAAAATGCCTCATGAGCATAACTGAGTTTCTTTGCCTTAGTTTTTTAACTGTGCTTGGACATTTAAGCTCATTTTATTTTATTTTTATTTGGTAAAGAATTCTGTGCATTAAACTTTGCCCCTCTTTTAGAAGTATTTCCTCAGAGATACACAGCAGTGGATTTCAGATTCAAAAGGTATTTGTATTTTTAAATTATTGTCTACAATCATTATAAAGTTCACTCTTCAGTGATGCCATATGAAAATATTGTTCCATTGTACCCTGGCCAGCTTAAGCTTTTGGTTGAAACAATCTTAAGAGGCATGGGACAAGTTAACACAAAACATGAAATGTATCACCATCTTAGAAGAGTTCGTTTGACATATATTCTTCTATTGTAATTAAGCTTGGTTATTGATAATTAAAATTTGGAAGATTGTTCATTTTTTAGTGATTGCTTTTGTTCTGAAAAAAAAAAGAATAAACACATTTAAAAGACTTCAGAAAATTGTAAGAGTAGAAAATAGTTGAAATAACCTTTCTCTGAAATGTCAGAAGCAAATTGTAAAGACCATCAAGGTACCAGACAAGGAAGGAGAAGACAAGTGAAAATGGAAATTATCCAGTGATAAATAGAAAGTAAAAATTATGACTTGAGAATATCTCCATTTACAGATGATACAGGTTATGGTCAGCAGTAGAAAAGAAGAGTTCAGAGAAGCTAATTTATGAATTTTTGGGGCATTCAGATATGATGCGATACACTCTCATCTGTCAATCCTCATAATATCCCTGTGGGAACAGAGGACACAAAAAAATTCCAGAAAGAAAGATAAATTAAGGATCACAGAAAGACCCAGTTACCCAGTGGGGAATTGGAATTCCAGGATTATATGACCTCTCTATTATACTCTCTATTTAGACTGTTGCTTTTGTAGCAACAAAATAAGTGTTAACTGGCATGCTTGGTTATGTTTGAAAAATCTTTTTTTTTTTTAAAAAAGAACAAAAACAAAAGTAGACTGGGAGAGATCAAAGGCAGCAAAACCAATGATGCTTCTGAGGTAAGGAAGAGTGTCAACAGCCTGAATAAGGTAGTGAAATAGAAAGGACAAGGAGGAAAAAAATCAAGAGAGATTGCAAAGGTAGACTTGATGGACTAGGGTAAGAAAGTCATAGATAACACCGAGGTTTCTAGTCTGAATTACTTGGTAGATGTTACTTCCATTAGAAAGACAGGAAACCTAAGAGCAAATCTTGATGAAAGCTGGTTAACATACTGCTGGTTAGATTGAGTTTGAGGTGCGGTGAAGAGAGATATGACACTGGGAAACACGATAACAATATGGATCTGGAGAGTTCAAAGGACAGAGAAAGTTGTTAGCCTGAGGATCTGAACTGAAGCCTTAGAATAAATGTTATTTTATGGGAGAATTTAAATTAGTGTATTATGTAAGAACTAGGTTGTTGTAAAAAATCAACCTACCTGGGATCAAATCCTAGATGTATCACTTTCTAGCATTGTGGGCCCAGGCCAGTTACATAACCTCTCCAAACCTGTCTTTTGTCTATTGTTCTCATTCAGTAATGTTGCAGTCTCACCAGGGTTGCACTGCCGGTCTGGGACCCACGCAGAGCCCAAGGACACAATGGCTCCCGAGAACCTAATAGCCTCTGAGAGGGAAATGAAGCAGACGGAGCCCTAGCACTTGGGGAGGCCAACAGCCGTGAAATCCCAGTGTCTTAGCTCCTCTACTTATGGCTCTTGAGCAGGGAAAGCTACGGCACCCAGAACTCCAGAACTCGGGAATGCGGATACACAGCTGTGAAGGAATGTTACAACTCTCAACTATTGCTTGAGAGATCCTGAGTCCTCGGTTAGAGAAAGTTTTAGCTCTCTTGTCTAACGATTCCCATTTTCTTGTGTGATCCCAAGTTCTTGTCTCACGATCGAGAGGAGTAAGAATCTCTGACTCCGGAAGACCAGCGAGTTGAAATGTGGCTCTGGCAAACAAAGGAGACCTGAGTAGGTTGCCTAGAATAGGCAGCGAAAGCTAGAGTTTATACAGTACTCAAGGCATGCTGATTGGTTGATGGGGCACCGATCAGAGGGAATGTGCAAAAGGGGAAAGACCCGGGAAGTGGGAGTTCTCAATTCAGTCCGTAAGGCTTGCACCGGAAGTTTTGATTTGTTTTTTAACCAGAGACCTGCCCTAATCTGTTTGCCTATCCGATTTATTTCTTCTTCTCTCAGTAACAGTGCCAGGGTACATTTTTGTTGTTGTTGTCATCAATTGGGTTTGTTACTGGCATCCTAGTGGGTAGCAACTAGAGATGCTACTTAACATCCTACAATGCACGAGACAACCCTCTACAAAAAAAAGGATCTTGTCCAAAATATCATTAATTCTGAGTTTGAGAATCCCTGTTGCAAGCACTCTATAAAGTAGAGATAACAGTACTTACCTCATGGAGCAGTTGTGAGGTTTGAATGAGATAATATAGGTAAAAAACAAAACAATATATCTTAACAGATATTTAAGAAAAACGACTCAATCTATTGCATCAAAAAGAGGACAAAGGACACAATCTGTGCAATTACTTACCTTTAAGGGATGGCAGAGGAAGTGTGACACATGCTAAGAAGTAATAAGGAGGATGAGGAGGTGAATTGGGAAGATGAAACATCAGGGAAAAGCACAGAGAAGCTTAGCGCAGTGACACAAGTGTGTATTATGTGATTACTACTGGGAAAGATAGCCAGTAGTACCATGAACATGAGATAGCTCACTAAGGATGGGACCTGGAAAAAAACCATTGGGATGAATAGTTAGCAAAGTAATGGTAACTTTGGAGGACAAAATAGTAATAAGGGTGAAAGAAAGAGGGATGGATTGTCAGGCTGTAATAGCTTAAATGAGACATAGGAAACACAGCTTCTTCAAGCTGGCTATTTGACCACAAAGGATAATTTTGTGTTTTACATTTGGAGAGATTATCCTGTTTAAAGACTAAAAGAAAGAAAAGACTAAAGGGAGACAATGAAACAATAAGAAAGATTCTAATTGATAAAGCAAGAAAGGTATCTGGAGGAAAAATACAAAAAAGTTTGTGATTAGTAGCATTCATCTTTCTGCTATGCACTAAATTATATATCCCCAAGTCCATTTGTAAGCTGTAACTTCTAATGTGACTATATTTGGAGATAGGAGCCTTAAGGAAGTACTTGAGGTTAAATAAGGTCACACAGGTGGGGCCATAATCCTATGGGACTAGAGTCCTTAGAATACAGAAAGAAACACCAGGAAGGCACTCGCACAGAGGAAAGACCACATAAAGACACCATGAGAAGAAGGCTGTTAATCAAAGGCAAGAAAAAAGGCCTAAACAGAAACCAATGCTAGCGACTTCTTGATTTGGATTTTCAGCATCCAAAACTGTAAGAATATACATTTCTGTTGTTTAAGCCACCAAGTACTCGGCATTTTATTGTAGCTGCCCTAGAATACTGACACACCTCTCTTATTGGAACTTTTGTGGATAAATTGCAATAGGGAAATAAAATTATCTATTTGTTTTTTTAGTTCGAGTTTCTCTCTTGTTGCCCAGGCTGGAGGGCAGTGGCACACTCACGGCCACTGCAGCCTTAACCTGCTGGGCTCAGGCGATCCTTCCACCTCAGCCTCCCAAGTAGCTGGAACTACAGATGCATGCCACCATGCCCGGCTAGTTTTTTGTGATTTATTGTAGAGACAAGGTCTCACCAAGTTGCCCAGGCTGGTCTCGAACCCCCAGGCTCAGGCAATCCTCTCGCCTCGGCCTCCTCAAGTGTTGGGATTATAGGCTGAGCCACCATGCCCAGCCAAAATGATCTATTAAAATAAAAAGTATTTATCTTAAATAATTGAATTGACCATGAAGGCAGGTTGTAGAGAAAGAGCAGATAGTTAAAACCAAATCCCAGCCCCAGCCATTAACCAGCTGACCTGAGCTTTCCTTACTGGGGAGATAAAAACTGGCATCAGTAATGGTTGGGATTGTGGGTGTTAGAGTCAGGTCATCTTGGTTCAAATCCCAGTGTTGACACTTACTAGCTGTGTAACATTGGGCATGTTACTTAATTTTCTTATCCTTGATTGCCTTATCTGTAAAAGGGAAAATTCATGTAAAATAATGTGTACAATCCTAATACATGCTAGCTAGTATTTTCATGTTTTGCTTATATTTCTGTTGTTATTAAAATCTATAAGCATTAATTTATGACATTAAAGAATTTGATTATTTCTAAGCTTCCAATTATTTCTTTGGGAAAAGTCTTTATTTCCCTTCCCAATCATGGGATGAGAGCAGAAATAAAAACCCAGTGATAGATTGATATTTGTAAAAATGTTAAACCAGGGACTAATGTTTTTGCTTCAAGGAATCTCAGGACATAAATAACAAAAAGTATACTAAAAATGATATTTTGGAATAGATTTATTGTGCCATGTTAGGATTTCACTCAATTTGCTTCAAACAGAAATCAGAGACTCTTATAAAATTTTGCATTTCCATGCTATTTTTCTTAACCAAAGTTTGTACCAGCAGTTTTCAAATCATCAGTTACCAAAAAGTGGATGATTTTAGCTGATACCTAATGTAATTGATACATCTACATGAATTTGAATATATCAACGATAGACTTTTAGTGTTGTTAATAAATATGGCCTGTTTATTTTTAAGCAACTTTGATAAGAACATCTGCCAATTATGTGGATTTGTACATTTTAAAGGTCTAAGTAGGGAAGCTGGAAACTTTTTTAATAAGTGAGACATTCACTGTTACCATAGATCCTATTTTGATAATGGAAAAATCAGGGGGAAATATCAATATTTCCTTTCATGTAATTCTTGCTGTGAAAATGGGTCACAAAATGGTTTTAAAATTGGGAACCTACTGTATTAGAACAAAAATTAAATTTTAGCATTAGTAAATATTTTTATTGGGAAAATATATTATTTTGATGAAATCAATTGAACATTTTTGAATCTCATCATTGACTTTTATGTTAAAACAGCAATATTGGGTCTGAAAAATCAACTACAGTAAGAATACTGTGTACTACCTACTGTTGTTAGTATCATTTTATATAGTAAGGTTAAGAGAGTTTCTGGCCGGGATCGGTGGCTCAGTCTGTAATCCCGCACTTTGGGAGGCCGAGGTGAGTGGATTGCCTGAGTCCGTGGTTTCGAGACTCGCCTGGACAACTTGGCGAGACTCATCTCTACAATAAATCAAAAAATCACCTGGGCGTGATAGCACGTACCTGTAGTTCCAGCTACTTGGAAGGCTGAGGTGGAAGGATGGCCGGGTCCCAGCACATCAAGGCTGGGGTGGCTGGGAGCGTGCCACTGCATTCCAGTCCGGGCGACAGAATGAGACTCCAACTCAAAAAAAAAAAAAAAAAAGAGAGAGAGAGAGAGAGTTTCTAACACTTAAAAGAGTGGTCAGTCACAAGAAATATGTCCATTAAATGGACTGCTTAATTTAAGTATAGTTGAGAGATAATTTATTTTTAAGGAAAATGAAATATATAGATTTGGCATATTAGGACAATCTATACTTGTAAGAATATTTTCCCCTTAAACCCTAAAAAGGCTGACAACTGTCACATGAGATTTGATTCTAGTTTCTTCTGCTTTTAATTGAAAATGATAGTTGTGACACATTTTAAAATCCTTTTTTTCATTTTAATTGCACCTGGGATTCATGGATATAAATTTCATTATGTTCTGAAATAATTACCCTCATTTAATGTCCTCTATGCAATTCAATGTTAAATCGCTAAGTACTTCAAACTACTTCACTCATATTTATACCAATGTGTGACTTCATTAGGACCCAAAATTTAGATGAGAAATTGATTATAACTAAACCTTTATCCTAAAAGTTTATTGTTCATATAGATGAAGGGCCAAAGAGACACACAGGATTTTGGGCTCTTATACCTTGAATTTTAAACAAAACTTTGTTTCAAAACTTAAGAGTTAGTCTGTTTCCTTCTGGTCACATACACAGGCACATAATCAATAAATGAGTAAGTGACTGAATGAGGCCATACATCTATGTATTAATTAATTTCAAAGTTCTATCATAGGCCAGGAAACATTCTAGTTCCTAAAGAGATACTGATGAATAAGATAGACTATGTCCACATCTTGGTGTGGGAAAGATAGCAGATGCTTTAAACAAAGTAGCTTGTAGCTAGTGTATTAAAGTGACAGAGAATGACAATAGTAAGAGTTTTAGGTAAATGCTTCTTTGTATGAATTGGTCAGAGAAATGAGTCTGAAGATGATGCGCTTGAACTGAGTCCTGAATAGCATTAAGAAGAAGCCATGAAGATCTAGAAAAAGAGTGTGTCAGGCAGAGGACCAAGGCCTTGAGGCAGAAGCAAGCTTGAAGTATTCTGTGGTCAGAGGTAGCATAGTAGAAGAAGTAGAGAGGTTGCAAGGCCAGCAGAAGAGTGGCATGATCTGGTTTACGTTTTTAAAAGAGTGCTCCTCCTACTATGTAAGGACTAGAGAGAAAATAAAGGAAAAGGCAAATACAGAACCCTCCCGTGAACAGATGGTGGCTAGGACCCAAAGGAAATATTAAAAAGGGCATTCATTTCAGATTATTAAGGGTAAATTACAGGATTTAGTGCTGGACTAGATAGAGGGATAAAAGGGTGATTGAGAACAATTGAGAACCAACATCCACAGATGTTTTTTGAAAGACTCAGGGGATCAAAGGACATCTATAAACCTGTATATCAAAGAGTTTAGTATGTAGTGAAGGAAACTGACTGAAAACTAACAACTCCAGAACTCTGCAATATGCTCTGAAAATGCAATGCCAAGGGATCAGATGGAAATCAGAAAGGGACACATAAACAGGTATGGGGAGAGAGTGAGATCCAGGACAATGACAGTGCTTCTCCATGGATCAGTACTAAAGGATCTTTTTTTTGTTTTGTTTTAATTTCCAGTCCATCATGGACAGTTTTTTTTTGTAAAATAAAATACAAGTGAATTACTAGAAAAATAAAGTGAAAAAAGTCATAAACATAAATGCCCACGTTTTAAACTTAGATTCAGCATACATAAAATTATATTTCAGTAAAAATATGAGGACAAACATAACACTGGATAAAAGGAAAATAATTACAAAGTCAATCACATTGTCATTGAAAGCATGTGTATAAGTAGTAAGAAAAAGAATGGCTATTATACTTGTTTTGCAGTCATAACAAAATCAAATTGATGAGTGAAATAGCAATTCCCCATTCTAACTGCAATCAGTATGCTCTGAAAGAACACTGTGGATTTCAATAGCTAGTATTTAATGTGCCAAGTATGCCTTTTTTATTGTTAACTTTTCTGATCTAGATTAGATTGATGGAAATACCACTTTCAGGGAGTAACATGTATTTAAACTGTTTTACGTTTTGTTTAATACACTCAGAGTAGAGAAATCAGTTTCACAGAAGAAAATTGTTGGGAATGGAAGAAGTTATTTTAAAGCAATTCTAGAATGCCACAAATATTCAATTTTATTTTTTATTCACAATGGAGCACATGATGCCCTGTTTGTGTTAATATTTCATTAGTAAACAGTTCTACTGATTAATTTGGCAAAGTACAGGTAAATTTAATTTATCTTTTGATAAAGGAAAACGATTCTTCATCTCATATACTTTAGGTTACAATTAGCAAACATCTTAAAATATCACAAATTTAGCATTACCTCCTTATGCATGACTTGTGTGCAACTTATGCCAAGTGTTTCTCTCTTAATGGATTTAGCAGCAACAGAGCTATACCCTGTTCAAAAACATAGTCCACTGATCTTGATAACTCAATAATGTCAAATTGTCATAAAATTTCTAAACTTCTGTAGTTATCTCTTCACAGAAACAAATAGTTTATCAATAATACTTTGAGTAGCACTAATCTATAAAAATTCTGAATTCAATTATGCTCAGGCAAGGATGAATTATACACTGGTAACTTATATGTAAATATTTAAGAAAGAATATTTATAAATCCAAAATTGTGTGGAGGAAAATCTCCAACACTTCTTTTTAAAACAGTGTTTCTCTTCATTTTTTATTAAAATGTAATATCTTCATAGTTAAATATTAAAAGTCAAAAGAATAAAATCTCAAGCTAAAATCTATTACAGACACTTCAACAGTAAAATAAACAAATAGACAAAATGAAATTGAGAAATTTAGTCAACTAGCATAGGATGTTTCTACATAAATATGCATGTCTGACATGCTTGAGTGGATTTCTTTCCCCACTTAACCATTAAGTTGGTTAAGCACAAACATAACCTAAAATCAAATTAATATGAGTCTAACTTTGAAATAACATTGAAAAAAGTCTAGAAGGATACGTACCAAAATATTAACAATATTTAGTTCAGGGTTGTGAAATTACAAAAAATACTTTAGTTTAGAATTTTTCAGTGCCTTTCAAAATTTTAGCATTACTAGGAATCAACATACACACACACACACACACACACACACACACACACACACACACACACACACATAATCTTAACATTAAAAAATATGTTATGCTATTTGACCTATATAATAAGCATAGTCAGTTTAATAAGGCTCTGCCTTGGAAAGGTCTGATATAGACATATGAGGAGGGACCCCCAAAAAACTAGAATCATATTTTGGAGAGTGGCTCCTTTGTGGTACACTCTGAATTTGTTCCTCCAGATCACATAGTCAACCAAAGTTGTTTTTTGGGGTCTGTGTGTGTGTGTGTGTGTGCGTGTGTGCGTGCGTGCGTGTGCGTGCGTGTGTGTGTGTGTGTGTGTGTGTGTGTGTGTATTGGAAAAGATAGTTTATTTAGAAAGAAAATGAGAGAGAGAGATTGGAGATTTACCTCCTGAAGGTAGGGGAGGGTGCCAAAGCTTAGGAAACATGGCTTGGCCATGGCCCAATGAACATATGACCTGGGCAGTGCTTAACAAAAAGAATGGTCCAAAGTTTTTATCTGGAAGTTTTTAGAAAGTTGCATCACAATTTGCGGGATAAGTGTCTGGCATTGTGGCAAACAGGTGACTGATTCCTCTACCATGAAAATGCACCTGCCCATACCATGCTGCGTGTGCAGCAGCTTGTGACCAAAAATGGCATGACCCTCATGCCCCACTCTCCCAAATCACCCAATCTTGCCCCAAATGATTTCTTTGTTTCCCTGAATGAAAAAAGTCCTCAAAGGGAAATGTTTTGCAGATATGCAAGAGGTGAACAAAACAAATGGCAGAAATACTAAAAAGCATCCAAATCCACAAGTTCAAAAACTGAGCAATGGAAAAAGCATCTCAAAAGATATATTGCATCAAGCGGAGAGTACTTTGAAGGTGACCAAAGTTTAAACATGTAACAATAAATACACAATTTTTAATAAATAAATTTAAGGGGTTTCGGGGTCCATTCTTCTATTAGACATGAACACTTGATAACACTAAATCAATTTTTTGTTGTTCTTCAAAAGTCACAATAAATAAAATGAGAGAGTTCCTGAAATAGATTCTTAGCTTTTTATTTCTTTGTCCACTAGATCAAAATACATCATTATTTTCAAATATTGGTACTCTGTAAAGCGTATAATTATAATCAGGATAGTTTAAATCAAAAGCTTGTTATCTGTAACCCATTTTTCTTAAATGAATAATTCCCATGATAGACATGTGGTTATTGTTACGAAGGAAAGACCCAGACAAATGTCTACACATTGGTGTGTGTAATATTCTCTTGCAAATATAAACAAATTTGCAAGATAAAAAATACTGATAAGCAGTCTAGTCATAAAATTGAAAAATTAGATTTTGAGCGACTGAGATTCTTTTCATAGACACTATAGCCTTCTGTCTGATAAGTGTTCAGTTACCCATCACCTCCCACCTTGTGTTTTACCTGTAACATAAGGCTATACATTCCTTAAGATTGTACTGTATTCTCTTTGAAAAATCCACAGTAGTTTGAGTCATCCCTCATAGATAGTAGGCATTGTATAAGAATATATGTGTGTCTGAATGCATGTACAGATGGATGGATGGATAACCAGAAAAATATAGATGTTGGCTGGTTTTATTGTATTTGGGGATCATTTTTCCTAATATATATATATATATATATATATATATTATATGACACTTGATAGTATAAACCACTAAGAATTATGATTTGGTTTATTTCATAAAATAAAATAAACCAAAATGATAAACATAGGACATGAAGCCACAAAGTGAATCAACAAATTTTCTGCACAAGCATACCAAAACAATGAAGGATACCTCTTAAAACTTGGGCTTAGCTAAGAAACAAGTGTCCTAACTACTTAGAACTCTAACTTTCTGTATTTTAAAATAAATATCTTTTTTGTAAGTATTTAGTGAAATTTGGGTTAGCAAAGTGTAATGCTAAAACCTGTCCAATTAAGAAGGCTTGCCAAAGGTTCTGATCTAGACAAGCATTTTGCTTAGTACTACTGTAGTGTCTGAAATAGTTTCTGGTTTAAGATTTTACCTTTGACTCTTTTTCACTTATAGTATTTGACTGCTAAAAATAGGTTACTGTCATATCTAAGATTGCAATCAAGAAATCTGTATTAAATACATTAAGAGGCTTTCTCTCACCCTATTTTGAATTCAAAAATACTCTATTTTTAAAATTTATATACAAGATTCTAAAACATTGTATCAAAATAGAGAACAGGAGATTGTGATAATTAAATCAAAAAACATTTATTATTGAATACATGCATGATGTATTAATATAAAAATGCTTTGTAAACTATAAAGTAAAATATAAATGTTATTTTTAGCAGCATGGTAATACTGATCTCTGGTATTTGGACTCCCTTTCTAACAATTTAAAAGATCATTTCTTTCTAGATGAAGTTCCATCATATCACAATCAAAGAAAGAATTAGACTCTTTTTAGGCATACCACTGAGTAATCAGCTCCCTTCAGAAAAATGTTTTAGATTAATAATGAAAACATCTTAATAACTGAAATTATTACCCACTGAGTTATCATCACCATAATGTTCTGAAACAGACAAATTTCCTACCGTGAGAACGATAGCCTTTTAACTGATATTCCTTAAGGAAGTTTTATTTTAATGTCATCATTCTTGATATGAAAGGGTCATTATTTCTTTTCCCTCCCTCTCTCCCTTCTTCCAGTCATCTTTCACTCCTTTTCCTTCTTTCTTTCTTGTCACTTCTTCACTTCCTTCCTCTTTCCTTTATTTTCTCTCCCCACCTGGCAATTATGTAAAACTACCAACATTAAACATAAAAGGAATTTCCCACGTTCTCTCTTTCAATATCCATGTACTCAGTTGATAACATTTTACCCACCTCCTTTAAAGAAAGTCTTCCATCAACAGTTGCAAAAACTGAATTTTCTATCCAAGAAAAGTAATAGGAAATTGTGCATTTAGTAGTGTGCACACGTAAAGGTTTGGGGGAGAGAGCTTATATAAGTCATTTGCTCAAAAAGGTCTCCTTCATCTATTCTGAAATTAAGTCTACAGTATATGTGGAAATTGGGTACTTTATTTTAAGTTGATAAAATATAACTTGTGCTTAAATTGTGAGTTTGTTTTAAAATAGATTTAGTGATTTTCCTCTATTACTTGCTATAACTATATGCTATTTTTTGGTCTTACTTGCTCAGTTGCTAGAGTTTTCAAAACATCTCATTATCAACCCTTTCAGGATAGAATAATGACAAAACAGTTGTTAGTCTAGAAATGTCATAGGAGCTGAGTAAATATTTAGAAAGGCATCTGGTACCTGCAGTGATATTTTTCCAAATGCCTGTTTGATGAGGGCCATACAGATGGCAGGTGTTCCTACAGAATGTCAGAGGGGGGAAATGAAACACTAATTGGTTCATTTTTGTGCCAGGAGTGATAAATTCTGTAACACCATCAATTATGCCCATCAAAATGTCTTAAATTATTCATTGATCAGTTCAGGTATCTATAGGCAGTGGAAGTCATTTAGAGCTTAGTAATATTGCCTAGTTAAGTGTAATGGTTGACTTATTGTTTGGGGAGAGTTAGTATATTAGCAGTATGCATTTGGCCAGGATTGTCTTCTAAATAAAGATTATTTATGAAGGACATATGGTTCTAATTCCAAAAGCCAAGACTACAGTTCTGGGTATTTTTATCTTGAAAATAAATTCCATATGTTTAATCTATAATCTAGAGTGTAAGTAAAAATGTTTGTATAAATATTTATCACACCCTTCCTTCATCTGTATGTGCTTGTTTTATTAACTATGTGTGTTTGTGTTCATGTGTGTATCTATGATTATGTACATGCAGTGACCTATTATTCAGTTGCTAAAATATTGCATATGGATTTTTTCGAAATAAAAGTAAATAAATATTTATGCCATAATACTATTAAAAATCAAGTCATTAAATCATAGCTGGCCGGGCTCGGTGACTCAGCCTGTAATCCAAGCACTTTGGGAGGCGGAGGTGAGTGGATTGCCTGAGCTCGCCGGTTCGAGATCCACCGGGGCAATTTAGCGAGACCTGGTCTCTACAATAAATCAAAATTAACTGGGCGTGGTAGCGCGCGCCTGTAGTAGATTCGGCTACTTGGAAGGCTGAGGCGGAAGGATCGCAGGAGCCCAGCAGGACGAGGATGCGGTGACCGGGAGCATGCCACTGCACTCCAGTCGGAGACAGAATGAAACTCCAGTTCAAAAAAAAATCATAGCTACCTTACGATTACAGCTCTACAAACAACAATGATAAAACCATGCAGAACAAAAGTAACAGGAAATCTATAAAAATGTTTTTTATAGTCGTTTGTAGTTAGAGAACTATGGGTTATTTCATAATTTCTTCACTTAGTTTTTAAGATTTTTCCGTAATCAAAAAGCAACGCCTGGCATATGAGTGCCTTGTAAGTGAGACTCTGATTATCATGGGAGTACCAGATTTCTGAGTGTCGACTTTCATTTTGTCACTTAATTAAGTATAGTTCAGTAGTTGTCAAAATGTGGTGAACAGTAACAGTTACTGTAGCTGGTTGTATTCAGTAATTTTCAACGATGATTCTAGTACACATGGGTGTATTCATTTTGTGCTGGTTTTATAATGTTTTATATTATAGATACATAATAGTTGAGATTTCACCATATAAAGTAAGTCTGAACACAGTTTCAGGTACACAGTAATGTATTGAATAGAGTGGGTTTGACAAGGTAAATTGCTCTTCCTGTTTTATGCTAACATTCATTTTTTTGCTCTTCCAAAATGAGCTAATTTTTCTATAATTCTCACCTGTTAAATTTTTTCCTATCTTCTGCTTTTTTGTTTTGCCTTGGAAAATTTGTTTACTATTTTGTTTAATGGAGAAAATGATACTTGTCTTTTGTCATTTGTTTGAGAAATTGAATTAATATTTGTTAATGCTTGTTAAAAGAATAGGACCTGTCATACAGGAGGCATTCCATAATTGGTGAATTTTATTGTTATTTAAGTATTATAACTAATGGACTAATTAATTTTGTGATGCATATCAATTAGTGTGTTACAGACTTTATTCCACCCAATTTGAATATTTGCTTTTGCTAGATATGGGTGCCAGATATGGTTAGGTGTTGGCAACTGTGGGGGTGATCAAAGTAGAAGAACCTCCTATAGAATTTATAATCTAGTCAGGAAAAGTATCATTATCTGGTTTCTTACTAATGTGTTAAGATTAAGTGTTTGAATTTATTTTTTATTTACATGCCTTTATATTGTTTCATTATATCATTGACTAGGCTGCCATTTCACTACTTTATGGAGGATTTACCCTCATCACTCTGTTTTCCCTCTGACAGCTCTTTCAAGCATTTGATTGGAGGACTGGATGATGTTTCTAATAAAGCATATGAGGATGCGGAAGCTAAAGCAAAGTAAGTGACATTCTTTTCTTTGGATTTAATCTTGATTAAAAATTATTTCAAACAGAAACAAGATCAAATATTTTGTTGGCTCAACAAAACCCAACACCTTGACAGAAAGAAACTAAGTACTCGAAAGGAAAAAGAAGCAAACTGTTCAAGGTAATTATTACATAGTACTCTTAGTATGTCTCTCTAAACATGAAACCTTAATTTTTGGTGAAGATTATCTCAACAGGGGAAAGTGGTTAGCTTAAAATTCAATTTAAACAATTGAATGTAAACACGCTGTTTATCTTATGGAAAATACTTTTGAGCAAATGATGGTTGTAATTAATAGTTGTTTGTGAAATTGTATGAAAAATAATAAGGCTAGAAATATTTTCCTCTGCGAATTCTTCATTACTTTACATTGAACTTTGCTTTACTAATATGATAATGACATGAGATGGTAAATATTCCATTAATTGTCATGTTGTATAAAGTATACAATTCTGTCTGCAATAATAATTTGCTTTAAAACAAACCTTAGTCTTTTACAATAATTTGAAGTAACTTAAGATTCACTTTTCCTGCAAAATTTTAGCATCACTTTAAAAAACAGTAATCTATGTAATCTTCCACTTTTTAAATTGCAATTTAGCATTTGACATCATACAACATTTCTGAAGGATTCAATTGACAAAATTAAGCATTAAATAAATAGTTCAGATCCATAATTTTTGGTTTTATAGTAACCTAAAAATCAAAAGAAGTAAAATTTTATTTTGCCATGAGAATCCTGAAGATTGTCCTAGAATTAAAATATCAGAAACTATATTTCATGTTAACCTGAAAAAATTATGTTATTTTCAAAGTTATGTGAAAATATTCACAATTTCCCCTGTGTATATTTTGCTTTTGTCCTTCTGAACTTAAGAGAGACATTGTTCACATGCTGAGGTTGAATGCCTGTAATGTCCTGCTATGGTTTGCTCAGAAGTTATACCAGCCAGTTGTAATGCCAGATTCCAGTAATTAGTGTTAATTGTTCCAGTTTTTTACAGTATGCTAAAATGCACATTAATACTCAGTTTAGACTTTAATTTCTGGCATTAGTTCTAATCCCATTGAGGTGGCAAAGGAGGCCTTTGAAGATTTCTTGTCAGTTTTAAAAGTAATAAAATGCCCTAATGTGAGTTTTATTCCTAGGAAAATATTTTGCTATATAACAAAATTAATTTATCAGTTTATCTTTTCTTAAATATATATGTATGTTCAATTAAGAGTATTGCCAGATGTGGTGGTTCATGCCTAGAATCTCAGCACTTTGGGAGGCCAAGGTGGGAGAAGTGCTTGCACCTAAGAGGTTAAGTCCAGCTTGGGTAACATAGCAAGACTCTGTCTTTACAAAGCAATTTAAAAATTAGCTGTGCATGGTTACATGCATCTGTTGTTCCAGTTACTTAGGAGACTGAGGCAGAAGGATAATGTGAGCTAGAAGGGTGAGGCTGTGTTGAGCTGTGATCGTGCTACTGCATTCTAGCCTAGGCAATAGAGTAAAACCCCTAACTCAGAAAAAAAAGAATATCATGAGTCATTACATATATAAATATCTTATTTATATAATTTATATATTTGCTATATTATGTATAACTTAATATATAATACAATGCATATAATTATGTTATATGATTATAATTGTATAATAGAAACCTGTATATAAATATATTACAAATTGGCTATATCCTTAAAAATTTGTCTAAAACCTGCTTGAGTAACTATTCTTAGAGTACTGGAAAAAGTCAAAGATCTTTCAGACTAATACATTTTTGCTACTTAGATCTATTCTGTTTCCCTATTAAGCATTAGAGAGATTTTTAAATGAAATATTTTATAGAAATTCTATTTACTCCACCCGAAGTTGAGGCCAGTCACAGACTTAAAATTGATCAGCAGTGGGAAAGTGTGAATTATTCATACCTTTCTCAGTGTCCTATTGACTTTATGAAGACAACTGTGTGTACATCTCATGAATTCTTGCCATTCCTTGGATTAACTTGCACATACTTCAACTAAAGGTAGTGAGGAAACAAATACATTGAAATCCAGATATTCAGGCAATTAGAAGGTAGGTGTGGCAACAGTTCTAACATTAGAAGGGAATCAGTCAATATGAAAAATTTGAAACCCCAAAAAAGACCAGAAGCCTTGAGTTCTACTTTTGGCTCTGTCAATACCAGGCGAGTGGTATTGATCATGACTCTTAACACCTGTCTCTCAATCTCAGTTTTTGCACTTTTAAAATGATGCTATTGAGATTTACTTGATAGCAGTATGTAAAAATACTTTGTAAAATATAAAGGGCTATAACAGTGGATGTTATTTTTAATAGAATAAATTGCTAGAAATATCCCTTAGTGCATTTGACATATGATTAGATTTACAAATTCCATATCTGTTATATTAAACTAATTTTACCCGGGCAGGAAGTCTTTAATCTTATATGAACAACCTACTCTTACTTGGGAGACATTATGAAATTAAAACTTGCCGAGAAAATATTGATAAATATATTTTGTGTAAAAACAGTAACATATGAAAAAAGAGAGTTCAATTATAATTAAGGAATGAAGGGCAAGGAAATAACTACCTACTTCAAAATGGTTCCAAATACTGCTATTTGACCCATGGTTTTGATAAGATTTTAATTTAACCTTTATATTTATGCTTTTATCTCCAGTTCTACTGAGGTATATTTGACAAATAAAAATTGAATACATATAAAGTGTATGTGATGATTTGATATATGTATATATTGTGAAGTGATTACCACAATCAAGCTAATTAACACATCCGTAATCTCACAAGGTTGCTTTTGTGTAAGAACACTTAAGATCTCCTGGCTTCACAGATTTCAACTGAGACAGTTTTGTTTGAATTTTCTGTTCAATTAATACTAAACCCAAATAATGCATAGCTCACATTTTAAAATATTGATTATTATTTAGAAAATGGTAATAACTTGATTAAAAAATGTCTAAAACCTTTGATCCAAATTCTAGCTAGATTGATAATGACTTTTGTTTCTAAAAAATGTCAAATAAATTGCTGCAGGAATTATTGTATTGTTGTGCCTTTTACACTGTTAGCACTTTATAATCTTCTAAAAAATGATTAATATCTGAAGACTTCTGAAGTTGAAGGTATCTCTTAATTAAATGTCCTGTCACTCAGAGAAGGCAAGCTGTGAATTATTCACTAGGGAAAGCTTTCTAGTTGAACTAACAAGTCTAAACCTCTATTTGTATTAGCACTGTTGTCTCTCTCTATTGAATTTCTTCCCCTTGAGGACTTTGTACCTTCACTTTGTATTTAAGGATTTTTAAGGGTTTGCCAATATTGCAAAGACCAGGAGCCGACTCATATGTGTCTAAACTCTAGAATAATTCTGTTAATACCTCTAAATTTCTATACAGATTATAAATCTGGACCACTTAGAACTCTACTTTGTAAGCTTTATTTTGCAAGGTCTTCATGATGTTTTGCAAAATCCATGGCAGATTAGATGACTCTTTCTTAAAATGCCACTAAAATGATTATGTTATTTATCTATATAAAATCAATATTGGTATTGTCTTAATAACTACATCTAATTGCATAAGAAGAGAAAAAAAGATAGAACTGTAAAGATCGATTCAGCTGAGACATTTGAAGTTTCAAGTGTGAGAAACTCCTTAGTATAATCAGGCTCAATGACAGAAAGATTCCACATGGAATGATTACCTACATCAAATGATTCCAAATATTGCTATTTGACCCATCGATTTGATAGATTTAATTTAGCCAGTATATTTATACTTTTTCCCCCAGTTATACAAAAGTTTAATTGGCTATTCCTTTGATATTGTTGAGTTTTATTCCTAGAGGATTTTTTTTGCTTATATAGCAAAATTTATATTTATAATTTATGCAAACTTATCTTTTCTTGAATATGTATATGTGTGTGTATATATATTCAATTAAGAGTATCATGAGTCATTACATATAAGACAAACATTTCAAAGAAACCACACTAAGCATTAGGCTCAGGTAGCTGAGGTCTAGAAAGATTGGCTTATGATAAATATTCCAGTGGAAGTGGTTCTCAAAACTCCTCTGTTGCAGAATGTATGCCCTCAGCTTGTCTCATGAGATATATTTCCTACAAAAGATAATTATTCTTGGCAGAAATTTTCCCTTTATGGCATGTTTAAACTTCTCTTGATTGCCGCTAATTATTCACTGAGGACTTTGCTTTTTAAAATATAAAGTTATCATCACAACGACATTAAAGGAGACAACATCATATTAAAATTAAGAATCATTAAACTTTATTTGGAGCCGAAAGTAGCCTGTGTGATAAAAGGTACATATTATTTTCCTTTGATAATATGTACTCAAAATTACTATTTTTACTGTGTATTCTAAGAATAAGTTATGATCATTATTGTGATAACACTATTTGGGCATATATTCCTATCTTTTTATTTAAGCCTTATTTTGTAAAATGTATACCCATCCAGAAATATAAAGAAAATTTTAATATTTGAAATATTTTCAAGTTATATCATCATTGATGTCTTAATTGCTATATACTATTCTCAGTAATTATAGGCAAAACTGTTCTTTCTTCAAATAAATAAGCCTAAATATGTATATGTAGATATATATTTCAACTTAACTTGATATTTTTAATACTGTATTATAAACATCTTCAATATAAAAGTTTCACTCTTTTAAGGTGATACACGTATACCAGATTAGGGCCAAACAGAAGGTGAACAAAACCTAAACAGTGCTTTAATGATTTCTATTTTTGTTAAAATATACCTTCACTTTTTATGGAATAATATGGTAAATTAGAAAAAGAAAAAGAAAACAGTCTAAGCAAAGCACAACTGCTATTACCTAACTCTGTGTTTTACAATTGTACTTGTAGCATACTTATAATTTTATATCTTGCTTTTCTTCCATTTAACATTGTCATATTTAAAACATTTATGATACTATTATATACTCTTCATAAACATAATGGTGTCTGATAAAATGAATGGAAACCTAGGATTCTAGACTGATTCAAGTTATAGCCTTGTTGATTCAATTTTATTTTACTTTTGAAGAGAAGCTCTCAATAACTTCTTAAGGAAAAACAACAACAACAATAGCACCTTCAAATAAGTACCACCTAACAGCGCTTTCCAAATTATTTTATGTCATGGCATTAATAGGAAATGGGTATAGAGTATTGTACCGATTGGTTCAGCTGCTTTAGGCTCTATCCTGCAGTCGTGAAGCTGAAGGAACCTATACCTAAGCCCTTCAGTTGGGAAGCTCTGACAACTATATGAATATAGGTTTATAAACACATTAGTTATTATCTACATTTATGACACCCAGTATTATTCCTCATAAGGAATTCAGTCTCGTATCAAGATCAATGTAAAGCTTCCAAGAGAGTGTGGTCATATTTTTTAATCTCTTGGTACACATACAGATTTAAAGACTTCCTGCAATGATTCTGCAGTTCCTTATGCACCAGCACACCCATGTTCATACACTTCTTCGTATGCTTTTGTTTAATCAACAAATATTTTCTATGTGCCTACAAAATTCTGCATATACAATGGTAAATAAAATAGACATACTCCCTGCCTTCATGAGCTGAACTTATGGTACAGAAAGAGACATACTAGTCATTCTGTGAAGGCTTCCTTGAGAATGTGACTTTTTAACTAGATTTGACTTGATTTCTTGAGAATTAGCTGGTCTGGCTAGGCAAAAATTAGCTGATATCAGCTAGGCAAAAAGTTATGGAGAACATTCTAGACAAGGAAACAGCATGTAAAAAGTTGATATTCAAGGAACCAAAGAGCAAAACATCTGGGACCTAGAACATAAGAAAGAGATCATAAAGGGGAGAATTGTAGAAACCAACTCTTGTAAGTCTTTGTAGGCCACAGTAAGAAACTAGGGAAATTAAGTTTCTAAGGTGGCAAGTTAGTCTGCAGCCATCACCCTGAATATAACGAATCTCTTCTAAGGTGTCAAATGAGTTATGTTGGTTTATATTATTAAATGGGCACTTTTTTTCTCTGTGATTGGAGGAGTATAAAGTAAAAGCAGGGAATAATTGGAATATTTTTCAAGTTAAAGTTGATGGTAGACAGGACTAGAGCAAGGGCAGTGTAAGTTGAGAAAAGCATTTAAAAGTTATTTAGGCAGCAAAGCCAATAGATTTTCTTCATGAAATAAATATAGGGAGTAAAAGGAAGAAAAGCCACAGACAAGGAAAGAAGGAATGTTGGTCTGAAAATTAGAGAGAGGTAATGGAATTCACTAAGAAAAAGGATTGTATGGTTATCAGGCTTGGAGAATAGGGTGATCATGAATTGAATTTTGGACAAGTTAAATATTAGGTAGATTTAAGACATGGTTAGGCAAGTCTGGAGCTCAGAGAAGAGTTTGGTATCAACTTGACAATTATGAACACCTAGATATTAGATAGTAATTGAAGTTGTGGATAAGATAGAAAATAGAGAATGAAAGGAGCATGTCAACGAGAATTGATTTTGGAGGAATGTTAGTTTTTAAAAGTTAGAGAAAAAAGAATTTGTCACAAAAACAAAAAGACTGAGAAGGAGAGATGGAAGGTAGAAGGAATATCAGATGCACATGGCATCCCAGAAGCGAACAGTGTCTTAAATTGTTTAGGCCGCCATATCCATAAACTGAGTGGCTTTTAAACAACGTAAATTTATTTCTCACAGTTTTGGAGTCTGGAAAGTCCAAGACCAAGCAACTAGCAGATTCAGTGTGTTCTCATTTCCTGGATTATGGACAGCTGTCTTTTTACTATAACCTTACAAGGCAGAAGGGACAAATGAGTTTTCTTTTAAAAGGACACAAATCCCATTCATGAGAGATAACATAAGCTACCCTCTGAGCACAAAGAGTTACGACAAACTAAGAAAAGAGACCCAAATTTGTCAAAAACTGATCTTGGAATCACCATCTTGTCCTGCCCTACTTTCCTTACCAGGTACCTAAATTTGTTCACTTATTCTTTGCCTTGTTCCAAAAAAGAACATTTATAATAAATGCACATAATATAGAAAGAAATAATTGAAAGTAAACAAGTAAGTTGTAACTATGGTAGCAAATCAAAAATAAGGCTAGTATGCAAAGCAGGGCACTTACCATCAGCACACAACACAAGAGAAATGTGCAAAAACATTCAAGGACACAGGGCTGGCTCTGAATTAATGCCACTAATGAAGTATTACAGTCACCCTTGCTCTACGTCTCCAACTCTTTGCAAGGACTATAGAGAATATTGCTTGCCTGTGGACCATTAGCTTTCAATGGAATCATCTATAAATATATTTTACTCCTGTTTTTATAATTAGTCCTCATTGATGTAAAGGTCTCCTCTTTACAAATGTATTTACAAAGGAACATTTAAATCTGTCTGATATTTTCAGGATTATATTTGGTGGTGAGCTTTGTTGTTTGACACAATGTGACAGCAGTAAAATATGTTCTCTCATTACATTTCATTAGTAAAGACAACCCTTTATTTACTCCAATTGACTCACAGAGAGAACTGCCATTGTTGCTTAGGCCTTTGAAAATTCACGTATCTCAAGGCACATGAGGCTATGCAAATCAGAACCAAGGTCCACATTGTTTGGTAATATCTTCTGAAATGCCCCAGGGTCATCTGGCATCTAACAAAATGAGATTTTAAATGCACAGCACAGGAGGTTGCTCTTTTAAGCACACTGGCTTTGAAATGTGGATCTTTATTAGCGCTTTTCTGCCAGGCACTTAGTAAAGATCTTGATATTCCCACAATCTTATCAACCATTTACTTAAAAAAAAACTTGTTCTTGATCTAAGCAATTCTCAGGGAAATGAGTCTGGAGAATTGTTTTTCCCCCTATGGAAAGAATTCAAGTGAGCACTATTCTATTCTGAAATAGGAACTATAGGTCAATTAAATGGGAAAAAGAAAAAACAAAAGCACTGAGAATGAAATTTTGAAATAACCCTCAAACCAGAATTAGAACTTGTTGACCATTTGTAGGGTGAGTAGTCAGAAGACAGCCCCATTTTCAATAAAAATTATTTTTCACTTTATTGCAGGGCAAAAGACAGAAGACAAACATTTTTCAGCAGTTGGCCCTAAACTAATAGTTGTCTTTCAGCCTTTCAAGATCTGTTTGCTTTTTAAATTCAGTACTTATAATCAGGCTAGAAAGCAGTATATAACTGTTTCTAAGGCCACTCCAATGCTAATAGATTAACACTTCATTGTGATTTGGTGACCACAGAGAGTATCAAAGTAAATTTTTATTTCAAGAGCAGTGAGACTGGTTACTCTTTTAAAAAATGATTTTCAGGATAAAACTAGTTGGCCTTGGATTGGAGCATTTTTTTTTTCTGTTTTATTAAAAATTTGAAAGCTCTCAAAGGCTGTTTGCTAATTTTGTCTTTGCAGCGCTTATCTTTGAGGCTCCCTAGGTAGCAAGACTTCATAAATGTGAATCCCAGTATGTCCTTGCATGCAACCTTTTCTAATTGACAGAGGAGAGGACTAAAGATAATTGAAAATTCTAGTGCTGCTGACTTGCTTGGTAAAAACAGACAAGCCACTTGATTGCTGGCTTCATTTCCTTCTTTTAAAAAGGAAAAAAAAAAACGGATTCCTTTCCACTTTTGCTATATTAATTAATGATAATAGAAAGCAACTTTCAAAATAAGAGCTCTTTAAATTCTATGGATAATTTGGTCCCATATGGAAATTAACTCAGCCTTTCTAGAACTCCAAACTTCCCCAGAAATTAGAGCAACCCAGTGCATGTTTCTTTTCTGTATGTTTGATGTCAAAGACCTATTTGTGATATGATGCTTTTTTAAAGCAGAAAGGAATAATACCTAGTGTATACTTTTGTGTAGTTTCCACCAAAAATAATAATCTTTGGCTAAAATGCCTTTCTTTTCTTAAATTAAAGCAGTCTCTATCACTGGAATGAAACAGCATTTAGCATAATTCTAAACCTGCTTTGCAGAGAAAGCTGAGACATTCTAGAGAAAGAACATAAATCTAGCAAGTGAGAGCAGGGCCAATGCTCAGTGCTCAAGTGCTCCCTCTAATGAGGTCATACTCATCTAATGAAAGGAATATTACCTGGAAGTTTGGAGAGCAGCACTTAGTGACTACATTGCTGTACTTCCCTATGTGAGCTTAAACAAGCATATTAGCTCCCTGGGGCCTGTGTCCTAAACTGTGAAAATGGCAATTTTGATATCCTTTCTAGTTATCAGCTTTAGTCTTCTAGTTATCAGCCTTAATCTACAGAGGCTTAGAATTGTACACATTAACAAACCATACTTTTAGAAGCATAACTGCTTTTATATAAGCAATATTTTTTGCCTTTGCTAATTTTCAATATTGAGTTACTAAACTCTGATCTTTTTTTCTCTCTTGCCAAATTCCTAACTAAGGGACGATGGGGAGTCACACCCTACAAAGTCTCATCAGACAGGTTTTCATGTATTCTATATAACGGGACTTACTTTCCAACCTGTCTCTAGCATAGTAACATCATCTAAAGATAAAGAAATAAATCTAAATTATTTTATGACCCTGCAAAGCCTTCTCTTGGGGAAATTTGTGTCTGTATAGAATCTCCTTTCCAGAAATTCCCAGACTGCTCAAACCTTATAAAACCGTTACCACTTATGCTCTCTGAAGTCTGCCATTTACAAACTCATCATTTCCTTTACTAATTTCAAAATTATTTAGACAGCGCTTTCTGCCAATTGTCAGTCAGAAACTCCTTCCTCTCCCCCATGACTACCCCTGCTGCTTAGAGATGTCTAGTCTTCTCAGGCTGAACCAATGTGAATCTCAGATATGTTGATTGCTGTTTTGCTTGCAACTTCTATCTCCCACCAAAATGTTTAAAGCCAAGCTGTAATTCAGTCATTTGGCACATGTTCTCAGGACCTTTTAGTGTTCTACAACAGGCCTAGGTCATACACATTTGGGTCAAAAAATCTTTTAAATATGTTACAGAGTTTGGCATTTTTCATCAACAATGTCTCTGTGACTGTCAACAGGAAAGAGACTCTTAAGAATCATAGAGTAATATTTTTGGCCTGGAAATAATAGAATAATAATTAGTCCATGAATAATTTATGGGCCTATATTTTTAAAAAGGTCACTAAGTTATATGTCCTCTTGCAGTATAAAAATATTTCTCTAAAGGTACTAACTTTACTCAAAATATCTGTGTAAAAAATAGTACCATTTTGCTTGAAGTACATTTTGATAATTCATAGTAGTTAAATTAGCCTTTAGAAATGGCATTTTTCATTTTCATCATTATACATATAATTTTCTCTTTCTACTATGACATTTAGATATGATAATAAGCCATACTATCTTTCAATAAAATGCCATAGGAAAATTATAGAGTACCTTTGAAACTGGAAAATGTTACACTAATATTTCCCCATGAATCCTTTTAGAAAAAAGTGATTTTTAAATAATGAATTTAAATGGTCACATAAATTGTTCTGATGCAATTAACATCATATGTCATATTAGTTTATATCTTTACATTGTTATTTGAGGGAGATGAGATATGAAAGTGAAGCATGGCTTGTGCTAAGAGATATTTACATGTATCATATCCCTTTTCTACAGTGCATAACTTGCAAGCATTAGCCAAACATGGTAGCTCACACCTGTAAATCAGCCTGGGCAACATAGACCTTGCCTCTACAAAATTTTTTTTAAAAGGTGGCATGGTGGTACAAGCCACTTGGGAGACTGAATGGAAGAATCACCTGAGCCCAGGGTGGTGAAGAGATGACACTTTTATAAACAGATGTTGCTTTTCTGAGTAACAGCATGAACTAGAAGAGTGTATAATTCCCTTTCTTCGGGCAGTTGTTGACATACACGTTAATTAATATTAATATTCTCCTTTGCACTGACACAAGTGATCAGAACAATAACTTCATATGCCAATGAATAGAGGGGAGCAGGGAAGGAGTTCAAGGAAACAAGACTATTGGAGAGGCATTTAATTACGTATCCAGATGTGATTACCGTAACTTCATTTTTTAAAAACCAATGATACAATGTAAAGCTATAGCATTAAAAATAATTGCATTATGCAGGTTATATTTTCCTAGCACATTAATTTAACTTTATATTGCATTCATGAGCCACACAAAAAAAATCAAAAAAGTCAAATAAAAATGTTTCTTCCTCTAAAAACTATACATAGCCCCCACAATCAAATAGAATGTGCACAAACAGAAAAACCTTACTTCATTATCCTTAGTATGACCAAAAACAAGACACATTATCTGCTTTATATAAATTCCCCTTTTTCTACATTGTTATGTAAATGAATCTATAATATCTTTAATAGACAGCTAACAATTATGCATATTTATGGAGTATATAATGATGTTTTAATACATATCATGGACAATGATCAGATCAGGCTAATTAGTATATCCATCATCTCTAACATATATCATTTCTTTGTGTTGGGAACATTCAACATCTTCCTTCCAGCTATTTGAAACTATATAATATATTATTGTTAGCTATAGTTATACTACAGTAGTTTGGAACAGTATAATTTATTACTCATACCTAGTTGTGATTTTTTATCCTTTAACAAATTTTTCCCTATCTCCCTTTTTTCCCTACCCTTCTCAGCTTCTATTATCCCCTATTCTACTTTTGCTTTTATAAGATCAAATTGTTTTGGCTTCCTAGTTAATTTCATTTAAAATAACTCGTTCCATTCATGTTGCCATGAAAGACAGGATTTAATTCTTTTTTATGGATGAATAATATTCCATTGTGTATATGTACCACATTTTCTTTATCCATTCAGTTGTTGTTGAACATCTAGGGTGGTTTCATATTTTTTGCTATTGTGACTAATATTGCAGTAAACATGAGCATGTAAATGTCTTTTTGAGGCAAGGCTCAGTGACTCAGCCTGTAATCCCAGCACTTTGGGAGGACAAAGCAAGTGGATTGCCTGTGCCTATAGGTTCGAGAACAGCCCGGGCAACTTGGCGAGATTTTATCTCTACAATAAATCAAAAATTAACTGGGTGTGATAGTGCATGCCTGTAGTTCTGGTTACGTGGAAGGGTGAGATGGAAGAATCACCAGAGCCCAGCAGGTGGACTTTGGGGTGAACGTGAGCTTGCCACTGCACTCCAGCCTGGGTGATAGAGTGAGAGTCCAACTCAAAAAAAAAAAAAATGTCTTTTGGATATACTATCTTTTGGATATACTATCTTTTTTTTGATAAATGTCCAGTAGTGATATTGCTGGATCATATACTAGTTCTGTTTGTAGTTTTTTGAGGAACTGCCATATGGCAGTACTAGTTGATATTCCCACCAACACTGTTAGAGTTCCCATTCTGCATATCCTCACCAATGTTAGTTACTTTTTGTCATTTTGATAATAGACATCCTATCTGGAAGGAGATCACACCACATTGTGGTTTTCATTTGCATTTCTCTGATGATTAGTGATATTGTACATTTTTTTCATATATTTGTTAGCCATTTGTATGTCTTCTTTTCAGAAATGTCTGCAAAGTTTATTTGCCCATTGGATTATTTGTTTGCTTATTTATTTATTGCTGTTGAAATGTTTAAGTTCTTTGTTTATTCTAGATATGAATTCCTTGTTAAATTGATAGTTCACGAATATTTTCTTCAATTCTATAGGTTGTCTTTTCACACTGTTGATTGTTTATTTGCTGTGAGGAAGCTTTTGAGTTTGATGTATTCCATCTGTTTACTTTTGCTTTTGTTACCTATACCTTTGGGGTCTTTTTATTCATAAAATCTTTTCCCAGATCAATTTTCTGAAGTGTTTCCCCTGTTTTCTTCTAGAGTTTGATAGTTTGGGGTCTTATATATAGGTATTTGCTCTAATTCAAGGTGATTTTTATATAGGGTGAGAGGTGGGAGTTTAATTTTATTATTCCGCATATTAGTATTTTTTTCCTGGTATTTATTGAGTTGTTCAGTCTCCAATGAGTGTTCGTGGTGCCTTTGTCAAAAACCAGTTGGCTATAGATACATGGATTAATTCCTGGGTCTTCTATTGTGTTCCATTAATCTGTGTGTCTGTTTTTATGACATCTTCATGCTGTTTTGGTTACAACAGCTTTGTAGTATATTTTTAAGTTTGGTAGTGTGATGCCTCCAGTTTTATTTGTTTATTCAGGATTGCTTTGGCTATTTAAGGTCTTTTGTGATTTCATACACAGAAGATTTGTTTTCTATTTATGTGAATAAAGTCATTGCCATATTAATAGGGATTGCATTGAATCTGTTGATTTATTTGAGTGATATGATCATTTCAGCAATATTAATTTTGCTGATCCATCAATCTGGGATATTTTTCAACTTATTTGTTTTGTACCTCCTCATCAATGGGTGCGTTTATCAGAGATTTTCCCTGCAGAGATCTTTTCACCTTCTTGGTTAAATGTATTCCTTGGTATTTTATTTTATTTATGTTGGTATGGGAATGGAATTGCCCTCTTGATTTGTTTCTCAACTAGTTCATTGTTTGTATATAGAATCACTTATTTTTATGTGTTGATTATATACCTTGCCACTTTACTGAATTTGTTTAACAGTTCTCAGAATTTTTGATGGAGTCTTTAGGTTTTTCTGTATATATAAGATCATTTCATCTGCAAACAGGAACAATTTGAATTCCTCCTTTTCAGTGTGGATGCTCTTTGTTTATCTTGCCTAATTGTTCTGGTTAGGAAGTACAGTGCTATCTTCAATAAGAGTGGTGACAGCGGGCATTCTTTAATTTTTCCAATTCTTGAAAGAAAAGCCTTCATCTTTTTCCTGTTCAATATGATATTAGTTGTCAGTTTGTAATATTTGACCTTTATTGTATTGAGGTAAGTTCCTTCTATACCTAATTGATTGAAAGTTGTTATTATAAAGACATGTTGAATCTTAGCAAATGTTTTTTCTGTGTCTATTGAGATTGTCATATAATTTTGTCCTTCAATCCCACTTGATCAAAGTATATTATGTTTTTGATGTATTATTGGATTCAATTTGTTCATATTGTGTTGAGGACTTTTATGTCTATGTCTGTTAGGGACATTGGCATGAAGTTTTCTTTTTTTGTTGTGGTGTCTTTGTCTAGTTTTAATATCAGGCTTATGCTTGCCTCATAGAATGAGTTAGGAAGAGTACCCTCCAATTCAATTTATTTGAAATAGTTTGAGAATAATTGCTATTAGATTAGTTCTTTAAGGGTTAGGTAGAATTTAGTAATGAAGCCATTGTTGGGGCTTCTTTATGTTGGGGATATTTCCTACTCATTTGATCTTGCTACTTTTTCCTGGTCTGTTTAAGTTTTTTATTTCCTCTTGGTTTAATCTTGGTAGGTTGTATGTGTCCAATAATTTATATATATATATGTGTATATATATATATATTTTTTTTTTAGTTGTTAGAATTTTTTGGTGTGTAATTATTCACAGTAATTTCTTATGATTCTTTGTATTTCTGGGGTATCTACTGTGACATCTCTCTTGTCACTTCTTTTTTTATTTATTAAGATCTTCCTTTTTTTCTTAGTATAGCTAATGATTTGTTTATTTTGTTTATCTTTCAAAAACTCATCTTTGTGATTTGTTGCTCTTTTGCATTGCTTTTTAGTGTCAATTTTGTTGATTGGTGCTCTGATCATTATTGTTTCTTTTCTTATACTAATTTTGCATTTGATTTGTTTTTGCTTTTCTGGTCACTTGAGAAATTGCTACTGCAATTTCTTTTTGTTGTAGTTGTTGTTGTATCCTTGTCTGGTTTTTGTATCAGGCTTATGCTTGCCTTATAGAGTAAATTATTTGAAATCTTTATAGTTTTTTTTTTAAATATAGTCATTTATTGTTATTGCTTCTTTACACTATTTTTGCTGTGTCCCATAGGTTTGGCTAAGTTGTGTTTCTATTTTCATTTGTTTCAAGGAATTTTCCAATTTAATTTTTAAACATATATTTTAAATTGTGGGGTACAGTTAAGGGTTGGGTATACAAATATGTATCGTTCAGGCACCCTTTTTGCTAAGGGGTGTCTCCCTGTCCTCAGACAGATATTGACTACCATTAAACCCACCTCCCTTCCGCTCCCTACCCCCCATAGATTCCCACCACTGTCAATCATTTTCTTATAGTGTTATAGATGTTCAAGGTCCTCTATATGAGTGAGAACATGTGATACTCAGATCTTTGTTTCTGTGAGAGATCACTATTATACACTCTAGTTCCATCCAGGTTGCTGCGAAATTCATGATTTTGTTCTTTTTTATGGCTGCATATATTCTATTGTGTATATGTACCACATTTTTAAAATCCAGTCCTCTTTTGATGGACAGCATGGTTGGTTCCAGGTCCTTGCTGTGGTGAACAATGCTGTGATAAACATATGTGTGCAGGTATCTTTTTTATAGAGTGATTTGAGTTCTTCAGGGTATATTCCCAATAGAGGGATTGCAGGGTCATATGGGAGGTCGATATTTATAGCTATTAGGAATCACCACACTGCTTTCCACAGAGGTTGCACTAGTTTACTCTCCCACCAACAGTGCAGTAGTGTTCCCTTCTCACCACATCTTCTCCAGTATTTGTTATTTTTTGAGTTATGGATAATGGCCATTCTGACTGGAGTTAGGTGGTATCTCAGTGTAGTTTTAATTTGCAACTCCTTGATGATTAGTGAGATTGAACATTTCTTCATGTGACTGTTGGCCGCTGAGATGTCTTCCTTTGAGAAGTGTCTGTTCATATTTTATTCCCACTTTATAATGGGGTTGTTTGTTTTTTTCTTTTCAGCACGTTTGAGTTCCTTGTAGATCCAATGTTAGGCCTTTGTCAGACATGGAGTTAGCAAATACTTTTTCCCAGTCTGTGGGCTGTCTCCCTGCTCTCTTGATGGTTTCTTTGGCTTTGCAGAAGCTTGTCAGTTTAATGAGGTCCCACTTGTCTATCTTATCTCTTATGGCCTGTGGGTTTCAGGTTTTGTTCAGGAATTTGATGCCAGTTCCAATTTCCATAAGGGTGTGTCCTGAATTTTCTAAGATTGTTATGGTTTGAGGTTTTATATTTAGGTCTCTGATCCATTTAGAGTTAATTTTTGTGTATGGGGATAGATAGGGATCTTGTGTGAATCTTCTGCATGTGGTCAGTCAGTTTTCCCAGCACCATTTACTGAATAGGTTCTTCTCTCCCCAGTGGTAGGTGGTGGAGGCTTTGTCGAAGATGAGTTGGTTGAGAAATTGAGGTTTTGCTTCTGGAATCTCAATTCTATTCCACTGGTCTACATGCCTGTTCCTGTACCAGTATCAAGTTGTTTTGATGATTGTAGCTTTATAGTAAAGTGCGAAGTCTGGTAGCGTGATACCTCCTGCTTTGTTTTTTTTTGCTGAGGCTTGTTCTGGCTATTCTTGATCGTTTGTGTTTCCATATGAATTCCTGTATTGTTTTTTCTAGCTCTGAGAAGAATGTTGCTGGTAATTTGATGGGT
>NW_007259261.1:154947-223570 GCF_000164805.1 Carlito syrichta
TTGTCTTGTTCCAGTTTTCAGGGGAAATGATTCCAATTTTTTTCTGTTTAGGAGTATGCTAGCTGTGGGTTTCTCATAAATGACTTATACTATTTTGAGGTATGTTCCATGTATGCCTACATGTTCAAGGATTTTTATCAAGAAGGGTACTGGATTTTATCAAAAGCTTTTTCTGCATCTAATGATATAATCATGTGGTTTTTGTTCTGACATCTGTTGATGTATTTAATTACATTTATTGTCTTGCAAATTTTGAACCAGCCTTGCATCCCAGGGATGAAGTCTACTTGGTCATGATGGATGATTTTTGAGATGTGTTGTTGAAACCAGTTTGCTAGGATCTTGTTCAGAATTTTGGCATCTATGTTCATCAAAGATATTGGCCTGTAGTTCTGTTTCTTTGTTGGATCTTTACCTGGCTAGGATGTCAATGTGATATTAGCGTCATAAAATGATTTGGGGAGGGTTCCATCTTTCTCAATCATCTGGAATACTTTCAGTAGGATTGGTATCAACTCCTCCTTAAATGTCTTATAGAATTCTGCTGGAAAGTCATCTGGTCCAGGGCTTTTTTTTTGTAGGCAATTTTCTTATTACATGGTCAATTTCCTTGAGTGTTATTGGTCTATTTAGGGTCTCAATTTCTTCCTGTTTCAACCTAAGCAGGCTGTGTGACATGAAAAGTCTTCCATTTCCTTAAGGTTTTCAAGTTTGTTTCCATACAAGTGTACATAGTAGTCTCTAATGATCTTTTGTATTTCTTCGGAGTCAGATGTGACTTCATCTTTTGTGTTTCTGATTGTATTTATTTGGGTTTTTTCTCTTTTTTTCTTGGTCAGTCTAGCTTGGGGACCATCGATCTTGTTTATCTTTTCAAAGAATCAGCTTTTTGTTTCATTGATTTTTTTATATTATCTTTTTGTCTTCTGTGTCCTGGATTTGGGCTTTTATTTTGGTGATCTGGATTCTTCTACTAAAGTTAGAGTTTTGGTGGTCTTGCTTTTCCAGCTTCCTAAGGTGGCTTGTTAAGTTGTTAGTTTGTGATTCTTCCATTTTCTTCATGTGCAATTATATAGATATGAATTCTCCTCTTACTACAGTTTTCATGGCATCCTAGAGAATTTGATAGGATGTTTTTTAATTTTCATTTGTTTCCAGGTATCTTTTAATCTCTGTTTTGATTTTATTATTAACCCAGGAGTTGTTTAGTATCACGCTATTTAGTGTCCATGTCTTTGTGGGTTTGGGGGGAAACTTGGTGTTAATGTTTATTTTTATTCCAGTGTGGTCTGAGAAGGTGCATGACAAAATTTCAATCTTTTGAAATTTGTTTATGCTTGATTTATTGCCCAGTATGTTGTCAATCTTCGAGTGCATTCCATGCAGTGATGAGTAGTATGTATATTCTGTGGTCGTTGGGTGGAGTGTTCTGAAGGTATCAATTAAGTCCATTTGGTCAAGAGTCACATTGAGGTTCCAGATCTCGTTGCTGATTTTTTGTCCTGATAATCTATCTAGGGTTGTGAGTGGGGGTATTGAAGTCCCCTGCTATGATCATGTTAGAGTCAATATCTTTCTTTAGTTTTCCTAGAAGCTGCTTTATGAAAGTTGGTGCTCCTATGTTGGGTGCTATATGGCTAGGATAGATATTTCTTGTTGATGGAGTGAACCTTTTATCATCATATAGTGGCCTTCTGTATCTTTTTTAATTTTTGATAGTTTAAATGGTATTTTGTCTGAAATTAGGATCATGACTTCTCCTTTCTTCTGTGTTCCGTTTGCCTGAAAATTTGTTTCCCATCCTCTTTGAGTCTGTACGTGTCCTCTCTAGTGAGATGGGTCTCTTGAAGGCAATATATTGTTGCCTGGTGATATTTTATCCATTTTTCCATTCTATGTCTTTTCATTGGTGCATTTAGTCCATTCACATTCAGGCTAATTATTGAAATGTGAGACTTGGCCCTATCATAAAGTTCTTACAGAGTTGTTGTTGTTGTTCCTCTTTGTTTGTTGTCTTTCTTTTGGTTTTGGGTTTAGTTTGCGTGTGTTTTACTCTTTTTCCTGTACTCTTGTGAAGAATGCTGTTGTTCTTTCTTTTCTTCTGTGTTTAGTACTTTCTTAAGTGTTTCTTGTAGAGGTGGTCTGGTGCAGCGTAAGTTCTTAGGGATTGGATATCTGGGAAAGATTTTAATTCTCCCTCACTGATGAAACTTAGCTTGACTGGATAGGTTATTCTTGGTTGAAATTGTTATCTTTTAGAACTTTGAAGATAGAGCTCCAAGCTCTCCTAGCCTGCAGTAGATAAATCTACTACTATTCTAACTGATCTTCCATGGTAGGTGATCTGGCCTTTTTCTCTTGCTGCCTTTAGGGTTTTTTCTTAGCACCTACCTTGTTTAGGAAATTATTATGTGTCTGGGAGTTGGTATTCTCATTTGTCGTCTTGCAGGGGTTCTCTGAATCTCTTGTGTTTGAATTTTCATATCAATGATGAGATGAGGAATTTTTCTTTAATAATCTCATGGAATGTTTGGTCCAAGGTGGCCTCTGTTTCTCTTTCTGTTTCAGGAAGGCCAATTACTCTTAGGTTCTTTCTTTTGAAGTAATCGCTCATCTCTTGAAGGTTTTGCTCTGTCTTTTTAAGCTTCTTTTCTATGTTTTTGACAGTTTGGGTTAATTGTATATTTTGATCCTCAAGCTCTGAGATTCTTTCTTCTGCTTGTTTAATTCTGCTTTCCATGCTTATCAGTTTGTTATCTATTTCATTCACAGTATTCTTTATTACTGTTATCTCAGTTATCAACTCCTTCCTAGTTTCTTGTCTCTCCTCAATTCTTTTTGATCTCTCCATTAATGTCTTGATATCTAGGTTTGTAGTTTGAGACCAGTCATTCTGTGGGCTCTTTGTTGTTTGCATTCCAAAGTCAGTTTTCTCAGTGTCTGCCCTCCCAGGGGTATGGGAGAGATCCATATTCTTCTTTTGGTTTTTCTTCATTTGTGTAGATTTTTCTCTCTCCCCCCCTTTCCCTCCCCTTCATTAATGCTGTTTTTCAGGGAAGGTGGGGTTGCTTTTACTTCATTTGTTCAATCTCCTGTTCTTCCTTATGCAAGTCCTCTGGCTTTATTCACTTTTGAGGCTGGAGTGTGGGCTGGGTCTGTACTTTTTGCAGTTTTGAGGTTTGATTGTGGGCGAAGCTGTGATTCAGAATCTATCTGCTGATCCCAGTATCCACTAACAGGTGTATAGGCACACTGGAACCTATTTCCCATTGCCTTACAATCTGTCTGTGCAGCGGGGTGTAGGTTTGATCCCTGGAATAAAAGGAGGTACGAAAAAGGAAAATAATGGAAGAAGGGGGTGGGTCAAGAGGAAGTTAGAAAGAGAGAAGAGTGAGAGGGAAAATGGACACCAACTAACAGGTGAAATAGAGACACAAGGCCAGAAAAGAGTGAAAAACAGACATACAAACAAAATTCCCTAAAGCATACTGGTAACCACACAAAGACAGTCCAATAAAATCATGCCTTTTCATGCATTTTTTCCCCAACACAAACAGGTAGTCTAAATTAAAAAGCAAACAAAAGTGTGCAAAACAAATACTTAAAATGATAAATTGAAAAGTCAAAATAAAAAACCAGACTAGTTCTGGAATCTTTCCCAAGTGTCTAAAGTCTCTTCAGCCCTGATCTCTAGCCTCTCCCCTTTGTTTTCATTGCAGACTTGGTACCTGAGAGGTCTGCGATGGCTGAGTTGCCTGTATTTGATTCAGTGCAGGGGAGGGGCTTTGTCTCCTGTTTAGTGATGTTACTTTTGAAACCAAGGTGGCGGCTGCTCATAGGTGGGTGGGGCAATGCAAATCTCTGCCTGGAAAATGACCAAGGTGGGCAGCTACTCTTTCACAGATCCTTTTTCTCCACCAGTCATTTCTCTCCACTCATCTGGGTCCATGGGCGATTCACTATGATGGGCTGTGATGGTGTTTGAGGCACCAAGGATCAGCGGCACAGCTCGGTGCTGGATCTGGTGTGCCACAAATGACCTGGGGTGGAGGAGGGAGCTGGGAGTTCCCTTTTCTGGAGCTGAGAGCTGAGAGTGGCTTATCAGCACCTCCTTAAGATATACTGTTCTCTTATACAACCATGGGGTCGTAGGCTGGGTTCCTCAGCCAGACTGGGATCAGAACTGGAAAGAGCAGGTGGTGAGCAGTGACAGTGGCTTTGGGGCCTGCATAGGGGACTTCGCCCAGACATGGAGCTGTCATCTCTGTGAGACGGGCGCCTAGAGCCTCCCTGGGTGACAGTGGCTTGAAATAGGCCTGGGTGGGGGCCCAGAACCCAGGGTAGGGAGTTTGAACTCTGAAGAGTGAGCACCGGGCTGCTGGGCTGGGATCCCAGTCTGAGTGGGAGCTGGCAGCTGCTGAGTGCTGGGCAGATCAGTGTAGACAGCAAGGGAACCCAGAGCTCCACAAGGCAGTATCCAAGGGCCTCTACAGTTGGTGACTTGGTGCCTGGTGAGATGATGTAGCCAGGGAGGGAGCTGGGATCTCTGCGTGGCTGGGGCTGGGGCCGCCTATAGTGGAGCACCAGCATCCGGGGGTGGGCACAATAGCTGACCTTGTGTGGGAATGAGGGTCTCTGGGCCTTGGACCGGTGTGGCTGAGGGGTGGGGGGAAGGAAAGTAAGAGTCTTTTTGGGAACTCACGTTTGGAGAATCTCACAGTTCCACCTATGCCATCACCATCTTACTGGAACTCCCTTCCAATTTAATTCTTAATTTCCTCCTTCACTCATTGGTTATTCAGAAACATGTAGTTTAATTTCCACACATTTTTATAGTTTCAAAAGTTCCTCGTTATTGATTTCTATTGTATTATATTGTATTTAGATAAGATAGCTAATATGATGTAAATTTTTAAAATTTTTCTGAGACTTATTTTGCATCTTTCCATATGGTCAATCTTTTTTTAATTTCTATTTATTTATTTATTTATTTTTATTTATGGTCAATCTTACAGAATGTTTTATGCCATGAAGAAAGGAATGTGTATTCTGAAGCTGTTGGGTAAAATGCTCTTAAATATCTGTTAGGTCCATTTGGCTTATTGTGAAGTTTAAATCCAAAATTTGGTGAAATTTTTTTGCCTATATTAACTGCATAATGTTTAGTGTGGGGTGCTTAAGTTTTCAACTATTATTGTATTGGGGTCTCTCTCTCTCTTTAGATCTAACAATATATCTCTATGGTATTATGTTAGGTACATATAGGAATATTTATAATTGAAATATTATCTTGCTGAATGGCTCATTTTATTATTATATAACTTCTTTCTTTTCCTCTTTTTACAGCTTTTGACTATAAGTCTTTTTTGTCCGATATAAGTATACCTATTTCTGCTAGCTTTTGTTTCCATTTCCATCTTTTTAAAAATCCCTTCCTTTTCAGTCCATGTGTATCTTTACAGATGAGATGAGTTTCTTGTAGGTAGCATATAGTTAGGTCTTTAAAAAAAAAAAAATTCATTCAGCTGCTCTACATTTTTAAATAGAGCACTTAATCTATTTACATTCAAGATTATTATTGATAGATGAGGACTTACTTCTGGAATTTTCTGATTTTTTTCTGATTGTTTTATATATTCTTTTCTTCTTACTTCCTCTCTTATTATTTTTGTGGTTTTGTCTTTTTTTTCCATAGTGATAAGGTTTGAGGCCTTGCTTTTTCTCCTTTGTGTATCATCTCTACTGGTGATTTTTATTGTTTTTTATGGCTTCATAATTCTTCTTATCATATTTTTCCTTTCAAATATAAGATTTCCTTGATCATTTCCTGTAAGGCCATTCTAATGATGGTGAATTTCCTTAGCTTTTGTTTATCTGTGAAAGATTTTATTTCACCTTCATTTCTGAAGGATAGATTTGCTGGGTATAAAATTCTTGACTGACAGGCTTTTTAATCCCTCCTGTACTTTGAATTTATCATAATTTTCTTCTGGCCTATAATGTTTCTGCTGAGAAATCAGCTGTTAATCTAATGGAAATTCCCTTACATGTGATTTTATGCTTTTTTTCTGGCTATTTTTAGACTTTTCTTTGACTTTTGAAAATTTGACTGTAATATGCTTCAAAAAAATACCTGTTTCAGTTTAACATATATGGGTCTAATATATTGTTGCATCTTTAAAATTCCTAATAAAGAAGAACAAAATTATGGACATTCACAGCTACTTGGATGAATTTAGAGTCTATAATACTCAGTGGTCTATCACAGAAACAAAGAACTGAGTACCACATGTTCTCACTCATAAGCAGACCCTGAACATTTATCATTACTGTAAGAAAGGGATTTGCAGTAGTGGGAAACTGCCTGGGGTGGTGGGGAGGGGGCAGGGCACATGACATCAATAAGGTTATCTGATCTCAAACCAGGCAAAATGGGACCAAAGGGAGGTCTAAATTTTACCTATATGATGGCTTATGTACCTAATCTGGAATTGTGCCCCACATCTTTTAAAAATAAAATCCCTAAATCTGGATGTCCATCTCTCTCCCAAGACTTGGGAAGTGTTCAGCTATTATTTCACTAAGTAAATTTTCTACAACCTTCCCCTTCTCTTCTTTTTCTGGGATATCCATAATGAGAATAGTTGTTTGTTTAGTGGTGTTCCATAAATCCTGTAGAATATTTTAGAATTCTTTTATGTTTCCTTTTTGGGGGGGCGGAGTGGTCAACCTGTGTTATTTCAAAAGGCCTGTCTTCAAGTACAGGAATTCTTTCCTTTGTTTGGTGTAGTCTATTGCTGAAGTTAATTGTATTCTTAATTTCATTTGTTGAAATCTTCAGTTCCAAAATATCTGTTAAATTATATATGATAGTTATGATATCTATCTCTTTGTTAAATTACTTATTCAAATCATGAATTGCTTTTCTGATTTTGTTAATTGTCTATCTGTATTCTCTTGTATCTCATTGAATTTCCTTAAGATTATCATTTTGAATTATTTTTCTGTCAATTTGTATGTTTCCTTATATTTAAGATCTGTTGCTAGAGAATTATTGTGTTCATCTAGAAGTGTCATGTTCTCTTGATTTTTTATGTTTGATGTGTTTCTTTGTTGATTTTTATTTATCTGATGGAACAGTCATGTCTTCCAATTTTATGAAGTAGGTTTTGTAGGAAAAGACTTATTTGTATAGGTGGGCTTTGGGGATGTTAGTTCAATGAGGTGTATTGCCTGTAATTCTAGGTTGATACAGTAGTGAGTCTATGTGTAGTTTCTTTAGCTGTAAACCATGCTAGTGATGTTTTTGGGTGTGCCAGTGTCCTAAGCTGAGTTTGTGGTAGTGTGACCTTGCCAGAGGTAGGCCATCAGGCTGTTTCTCTGGTCAGGAGCATGTGTCTTCACATGGTTGGTTGGCACACTTTGTGTCTGGCTCACTGGGGTTGGATCCATAGGGCTGCTACTCTGGCTAAGGGCATGAGTGCATAGTTGCTTGACTGGCCAGGGGGCATGCCTGCCAGACATGCCCCTTGAGGTTGTTTCTCAGGTGGGGGATATGGGTACATGGCTGCCGAGCTAGCCTGGATGTGTGTCTGCAGAGGGTGGCCCCTAGGCTGTTTCTCAGGTATAAGAAATGAGCGCAAAGTTGCTTAGTTAGCATGGGAATTTGTTTACTAGAAACAGCTTATGAGACTGTTTCTCATACCCAGGATGTGAGCACACAGTTGCTTAGTCAATCTAGTGGTGTTTCTGCCAGGAGTGGCTCGCAGGGCTGTTTCTCAGTCTGATAAGGGCACACAGCTGCTTGGTCAGCTTGGGGGTGGTTTGCCAGCAGTGACCTGTGGAACTGTTTCTCAGACCGGGGATTCAGGCACACAGCTTCTTGAGTGACCTGGATGTGTATTTGCCCAAGATGGCCTGTGGGGCTGTCTCTTGAGACTGGGACATGAGAACACATCTGTTTGTTTGGCCTGTGAGGAATGCCTGAATGGAGCAGACTTTAAGGCTATTTTTTAGGCCCAGAATGCTGGGGGCAGCCATGGGGCTATTTCCCCGTATCTGATTGCAGGCACAGGTATTTTGGGCAGGCCAGGAGCATGTCCACAGGATACCAAGGGGTTGTTTCTCAGACCCTGAGCATCACTTTGTAGCTGTTCCATCAGACTGGGAGTGTGTCTTCTGCATTATGACACAGGGACCTCTCTCACTTAGAGTAGGGCACACAGTTGTTTGGCTGGCTCAGGGTAGGTTCTCTTTGGGTGGGACTTCCAGAGATTATTTCTTCTGCTGAAAGTGTGAGTGGCAGAGGTTGGTTTCCCTGCTGTATAGGACTAGAGTACTGGACTCAGGCACAGCTGGGGTTGTGGCACTGTGTCATCTGTGTAGCCTTGGTGGAATGAAGATGGAGTCCCAGTGCTTGTGAGAAATATAGTGCCTACTGACCCCCAGAAGAGGGACTACTCCAGGAGTGGTTTTGGTCTCAAGGTAGTACCACTGTTGCTGCAGCTTGGCTTATAAGGAGTGAGGAGAAGGTAGGGAGTTCACATCTTGTGCTCCTAACCTGGAATAATGCAGCCATGTAAATTCCTGGCAACAACCCAAGCTTGTGAGAACTGTGGGACTCTCCTGTAGTAACAGCTGTTGGTACTTGTGGTGGCAATAGGGCCTGACAGAGTTTTTCTCTTTACCCTTACCCACCAAGGTGAAGTCTATCCTCTTTCTGGACTGATCCGATCCAGGTTGGGGAGATGAAGTGGCAGGGGCCAGGGACCTCACCACTGTCCTTTTGGGCTTCCAATCACCACATGGGATTCTTTATTCCAACACTTTCCCTTTGACACTCTAGTCAAATCGTAGCTGTTTATTCATTGCCTTTGTCCTTTCTCTCATCTACACTATTTCATTTCATTAATGTTTCACTTTGTAATGATGCTACTATTCAAGAAAATTAAATACAGTAGTTAAGAATACATTTAATTAGATTCAACCCTATGAAATTGCAATATTGGACCATTTTTGTCATTTTAAAATGACAATTTCAAATGGTTCAACCTGTGATTTTGTAAGTAATTTCTGGTGCTGTGATTAGTACAATAGAGTAAAAGAATTAAAACACTGTTGTACATATCATGTTACATTATTTAATTTACAGAGGCTGTTTTCTTCTAGAAGTGCCAGTGTTTATCAATATCCTCATATAATTTTATATTTCATGAATATTTATCTAAATTAATTTATTCATAAATTTGTTTTATAAGACTTGGTCTTTTGCTTTTTTTTGGTAATCTTAGAAATATTACACAGCTGTTCATATAAATAAGAAATGTTTCAATCAGCACTATTGCATATCTGGCTAGGTAATTCTTTGTTGTGGTGGGTATCACATTGTAGGATGTTAGTAGCATCATTGGTCTCTATCCACTGGATGCTCATAACATTATTCCTTCTTGCCCCTGAATCATGACTATCAAAAATGTTTCTCGAAATTATCAAATATAGGCAAGGAAGTGGGATAAAATCACTACCCATTTTAGAACCATTAGTATTAATGGATAAAATAAATACAAAATTATTTGGGAAAACAACACTAAAATTTTATTGGTGTCAAGCATAGAATTTTATTAAATGTTGATAAAACCTTACCTTCCCATAGTTTTATTTCTAAGAGAAAGTTTGAGTGTGATAAAAACATCACAATTGGCATTTGTCAAGACTTTAAGCTCCAAAAGGGCAGAGCTTTCTAAAACCTGATGAACTCAAATGCTAGAATAAAACCAAATTATACAAAATAATTTACCTGCATTCAATTGTTTCTTATTATGTGTCACTCTAATACTCAAGAGTTAGAATTTTTTTTTACTCCTTCATAAAAGCAAAAGTTTAAGGATTATAGAACAATTCGTTCACTGAGTTAATCTGGCTCATCAGGACACTAAAGCTTTGTTATTGTCATAAGATGTCAGAGTTGGTAAATTTAGTAGAGCTGGAAAAACTGTCCCAGTTTTTTTTTTTTCACTCATTGTTGACTCATTTTCTACATTTAATGCTAAGTTACTATAATAGCCTCAAATATAATTACTTTGTGTATAATACAATGAATTTTATTTTTATTCACATAACCGCTTGTGTTATAATAGTAAAACATAGCATTGTATTAAGATGGAATACACAAAAACAGACTTTAGGTAAAATGAACATCTATAATAGAGAACTGATATAACATTGGTAATATGATACAAGTGCATTGTGAAATTGAATGCACCACAAAAGGGAATGAGTCGGTTACAGGCAAAAATAGAGATGCTTTTGAGGACTGGAAGCCACAAATTTGATAGTCTCCAAATAGCACAATTTTACATTACAAGCTCTGTCAACATGGTTTCATTAACTTTTAAAAAATAAAGGGCATGGCATTCTTCATATTCTACCTTTGTGGTCATCACTAACAGATTCTGCCAACGCAATACTATATTGTCATCCTGCTGCTCATTGACATGATTACTATTTTCCAAGTGCTTCCAAGAGTCAAGCGTTGGTCAATTTGGCTTCCTGCTGATTGAGGAAAGAGGCAGAAACAATTAGAGAGAAACGATTCTGTCAGTTCTTAAGGTACAGTCATCTCTACATCCTCAGATGCAGAATGTGGCCATTTGACATGCAGAGAATGTTGGAATTTTTGTGCAAGAGAAGAAAATTAACAAGGACTGGAAAGAAATATGATCTAAGATTGTTAAAGAGATACCCAAAAGAATGAGAAATTAAATTAGTTGACTTCGAAAATTATTATAAGATTGTTGATTTTTAGAATGTATTTCAAACTATGAGTTACCAATGACTAGGGGGCCATAAAGTTTACTTAGTGGATTATGAGTAGCATTTTTATTATTTCAGAGTGATGATCTATACTAGTGTTGCCTTGTAATTTTTTTCATGTTCATTTTTGTAAGGAATGGGTTTGAGAAAAATTATTTCTTAATGTGGATTGGAGTAAAATATATTTGGAAATTATAGTAAATAAATCAGTATAAATATTTCCCTCCCAATTCAAAGTTAATATTCACTATGATTTTAATTCCTTTTTCAAGAAACAGATGGTTTCTATTGTATATAATAAATTGTTAGATTTACCTTATGTGTACAACTTACTTCCCATCGGTCGATTGGTTACTTTGAAAATGTGAACAACTGAATACAAGGAGAAGAAGACAAGAGAGGGACAAGAGGTACATATTTTAATACGCAAAGCACATGTGAGTTTAGTGATGGGCTGATAGTGTTATCTCCATATTCAAAGAACAGTATCTCTTTATTGTGAGGAGTTAATTAAGCCAACATTTTAAAATTCAAATATGACAAACATGTACTAAGCAAAGAGAATATAAAACAGAGGATATGTTCTCTCCTCTTGAGAAACTTAAAATCTAATAAGAAATACAGCATTCATATTGTTGATTGTGGTGCTATTTAATAACAGGGTTTGATTCTATTCAAGCACTTAGGAAGGACACCTATAACAGCCTAAGGGTTTTTGTCTATTTCTATCAAAATAATTTTTTATATAAAGAAAAGTTATAAAAATGTTTTTTTAAAAAAAGGTTTTGCTAAAGTAGATTTGTTTGCAAATATCAATTGTTTCTGTTATCTATAGTCTTTTACGATATGGTTACTGACAAAGTTTTGATACGGGAACAGTTTAAAATTTCCTGGGCCTGGTGTGGCTCATGCTTGTAATCCCAGCTACTTGAGAGGCTGAGGTTGAGCCCATGACGTCGAGGCTATGATGAGCCGTGATTGTGCCACTGCACTTCAGCCTGGATGATAGAGTGAGACTCTGACTCAAAAATTTAAAAACAAAACAAAAACTCCTTTACGCTTAGCCACCCTTCTGCTTTTCTTCTACAGGTATAAGTTTGTAACTGAGGAGGCTGAATAAGATCGAGAATTTCATTTATTTCCTTACTTACTGCTTCTAAATGGTATCATTGTATTTGTCTCTTGATAGCTTCTGTGAAGGTTCACTAGATTCATGTTGAAATTTTTAGGCAAGAATATTTCTTTTCTTCTTTTTTTTTTGATTTGGAGTCTCACTCTGTCACCCAGACTGGGGTGCAGTGGCCACTCCTGGCCCCTGCAGCTACGACCTGTTGGAGTCCGGTGATCCTTCAGCCTCAGCCTTCCAAGTAGATGGAACTACAGGCATGCGCTACCACGCCAGGCTAATTTTTTGATTTATTGTAGAGATGAGGTCTCGCCAAGTTGCCCAGGTGGGTCTCGAACCCGCGGGCTCAGGCAATCCATTCACCTCAGCCTCCCAAAACGTGGGATTACAGGCTGAGCCACCGAGCCCAGCTAGGCAAAAATATTTCAAAGGAGGTTCAGTATACTTAAATATTACATTATAACAAAAGGCAAATCAGGCCTGGCTTTTCCTCTTCCGGCTACCTGAAGCTGGATCAATGAGTTAAGCGACCACAATCTACTCCTTTTATTATAAAGTTTCCTATCTTTTGTTATTTTTTTTTAGTATACAATAGTGATCATTACCTTAATCGGCTGTCTCATGGTTTTCAATATAATTTTATCTAATTCTACTTTATATTTGTTTATATATTTATATTTACATTTTTTCTATCTATTAACTGGAACTCTTCTTTAAAAGAAATTTTCCTCATCAATTAGAACTCTGAAAATAATAATATAAAAATATATGATTTTATATATAAATGGACTTTTATATATTATTTGTGTTCAGTAAATTTGTCCATGGTAGCCTCCTCAGGTTGGTTTCTTGTTTCCTCTTAATACAATCCCTTAGTTGCCAATAGTTCCTTTGCTTTCTGGAAACCAGATACCCCAAGTTGTTCATGTATATTTCCTCCACAAATCTGAAATCAGCCATTTCTCAAGACAGCATTATTCCTTTTAGCCAGAAATGGTGCCAAGTATAATCACTGTTACTTGGTTTTTCTTTGCTTCTAGGTCTTTTTAGGGAAAAATAAAGGAGGTTGGAGAGTCAGGAAATACTTTTTAGAAATAAATATATATTTAACTCGCAATATTCTTTATCTAATCTTGCAGCATTACCATTTTATTCTGAGAGAACAGCATTTGAAGTTAGGAATTAGATGTATAAATCCTTAAGAAAGACCTTTTCATCAAGTTTTTTAGGTTGATACTCTCACTTCCCATGTATGTTTATACCGCAAAGGCACTTTTCACTATTTTGGGAGGAAATCGAGGATGAAAATTTGGCTTATGTTACCAGTCAAACTAATTCTTTTTCCAGATATCAACAATACCATAACCTCCATAGAATTGGTGACTTTCTAAGATATTAAATATTTATATAAAAAGAATGAAAAATCTACAGGTTTGTTTGGATATCAAACTTAATTTGCATTAGAAATTATTTTCTTATATTAGGATTTAAGGAGACTGAGGTCTCATCTGTGAGTTTTAGAGAACATAATAAGCCGTAGTTTTTTGTTTGTTTTTTACCCAGCCAACTTCCTTGTTAAACCATTGAGGTAAAGACTTTGCAATATCTGTGTCCCTTGTGCTTTCATTAATTTTCATCTTTAATGAGATCTTAATTTCATTGTTTTGTAATGAGTTTCAGTGTCTCTTCTCCTTGTTCTATAGTTTTTCAGCAGACAGAAAATGCCAGCAGTTAAGAGTGATCGCTACTGAGTTCTCTTGGGAGAATTCGTATAGCAACAACATACTCCCATTTTCTCAGTCATTTCCCAAACTCTCCATCTTTGTAGAGGAAATATTAAAGGAAAAATATACCACTTAAAAAACTGTTCATTATTTATACTGTGGGAAAAGAAAAATAATAATAATAATTGCTGTTTTCTCTGTGAAAAGCTACATATTTCACTCTATACTATTTGACTCAAACATTTTAGAATTACTCAAAGCATCATTTAACTCTTTGGTTAACTAAGATCTTTATTTCAAGGGATTATCTACATTTCTATTCAAGGAAGTAATCACTATACCCTGTTTAACGAACAACATAAGTAAATAACTTACAATATGTACAGAGCAAAAGGCACATCTTTCTAGAAGCAAGTAATATTACCAGTTTCCTCTGGATCTCTTTGGAGAGTCAAATATTGTTAAATTGTATTTAAGATCAGCTGCTTCTTTTTAATTTGATTTTTAGAGGAGCGAAATGTGAGAAGTAATCAATACTTTGGACAAAACTCTGAATAGGTTTTATATAATTTCTCTAAATCCTCTTATGTGCATTGAAGAATTATTTTTCTATTTTGAATGTATATCTAAAACCTAGCTCCACTGGTTCAATGATACTTAATAAAGATTAAAATATATTTATTAAGAATGTAACAAACTAGTTTTTTAAAATATTATTTTTACTTTTTTTATGGTAACAGAAAATTCAAACAGCACAATAAAAAAATAAAGAAGAAAGCAAAAACTCCTTCAATTCTCACCATCATATGACTAGTTCTTAACAGAAAAGGTTAACTTGTTTTAGCTAGAAACAGAATTTTTGCTTTTAAAAGATCAATCATATTCTACATAAGTTATTAGGCCACTGTATAGATTCTAATCTGTCTACAAAACTGAAGCTCCTAATAAAAAAACAACTCTGTCAACTTAGGCCTAAAAAGGCAGGTGTTTTACCATTTTATTCTTTCTCTACAGTTTCCATGGAAACATAACGGTTGTGACAATGCAGAAAGAGAGAATGATGGCTGTTATTCAAAGATAAAAATGATCACAGGACTAAATACTTAGGATTAGCAAGCATTTAAAAAGGCACCATGGAATTAATATTTGAGTTACTTAAGTTGTGAAAGAAAATTAAATGCATATTTAGTATTAAGGTTAAAAAAAGACTAACAAAACTCATGTTGTCTCCATAGGTTTCCATTTACGTGACTTTTGTCTCTGCCTTTAACAATGTGAAGTCAAATACTGGAACAGCATTTAATTAATGAAGCTCAGCATTAAAAAAGAGAAAGTAAATGTCAGTTAGTCTATCAGTACTAAGGAATTTGAAAAAAAATATATTTTCTTGTAATGTTTTACCTATTGACAATATTAAAGCACAGTGAAAAGTTATATCCTTGTAATGATATTTTCACTTTTAAAATGAAATAAGACAGAATTAACTATCCCAAAGCATCAGCCACTTGCATCAAGGTAATAAAACAGAGCCCGCCGGGCTCGGTGGCTCAGCCTGTAATCCCGCGCCTTTGGGAGGCTGAGGTGAGTGGATTGCCTGAGCCCGCGGGTTCAAGACCCGCCTGGGCAGCGAGACCTCATCTCTACAATAAATAAAAAAAAAAAATCAGCCGGGCGTGGTAGCACACGCCTGTAATTCCGGCTACTCAGAAGGCTGAGGCGGAAGGATCGCCGGAGCCCAGCAGGTCGAGGCTGCGGTGCACTCCAGTCTGGGTGACAGAGTGAGACTCCAACTCAAAAAAAAATAAAAATAAATAAATAAATAAAACAGAGCCTTTGATTGAGCTAATTAGTGTGAAATAATTAGGGAGATTACCTGAGTACTTTCCTTTAGTGATACGTGGTATAATGAATTGCTGTGGTCTCATCCACTTCAAATTGAACTTGGGGAAAGTACCAGTTTAACACTTAAGTTAAATGTGTTAGAGATGTTTTCCCAATATAAATGTTTAGATGGTCTTGTGATGACAAAGAAATAGATCACACCACTCGATGAACTGATATTTTTGACATAACTCCTATATCAATGGCATAAAAAGAGAGATGTATGCATGATAGAATGCACCTAGTGTCCAAACAACTCAAAATGGAGCCAGTTTAATGGTTCTGCTCTTTCATGCTTGCTTGTTTTCTCTTTTGCCCAATTCCTCTACTCATTTATTTTGTTTGGAAGACAACTAGCATCAACATATGTAGCTATATATTTTATTTATTAATCAAAACTACATCTAGAATGAGCAGGCACAAAATATCAATTAGTGTTCTTAATGATGTTAGCCTTAGTAATTTTATGAGTTGGATTTTTTTTTCCCTGAAAAGCAGAATTGGAATTGTTCGAGGATCCATGTCTCTACCTGAACTTCTTGATGCTTTTTTCCTTTTTATTCTATAGTTACAGATAGACTTGGTCTACGTGTACTGGGTTTATTATATTACTGAATGACTCCAATATACAAGTGTTTTTAAAAGCCTGATGTTTTTATTTACAACCCTTTGAAGTTAAGCTAAAGCTGTTAAATTTTAAAATTTTTATTTAATTTTAGTGATCACTTAGAAGTGATGCCTTACAGACCTAAGTCCATTCTTATTGGCTTCAAATTTCACAATGTCTGAATGACATTCAGGTTTTATTTAATTTTAATTAAATATTTTGGATTAATTAATTATATTTATGAATTAATTAACAAATGGAATCATCTAAATTTAAACTGATAGTCACTCAGATATTTGTTAGCCACATTTTCTGTTAACATATATGCATTAGATATAGTTGGGAAGCGTCTACTCTCATGATTTTCATTGCTGAAGTGAAACCTGAATGAGAAAATGGAGATTGATCACAATTAGCAAAGTGTAATGGTTGATTAAACATGTAGAGAAATTATATAAGGATCATAGTTCAGTCTTGTCTTCGTTAACGTCTTAATTACCTAAAAGATGCATTCAACAAATCTCTAATTCAAAACGTAGGTGTTATTCCCTAGGAAGTATTGCCAACACAGGAGAGGAAAAGAATGCACAAAATGCAGCAAGTTGGAGAGGAAATTAATTAAAACATAAATTAGAAAAACTCGGCTCACCAGCTTGCATGATAGTCATCTGAAACCCATATATTTACCAACAAGGAAAGATATTCATTTTGGTTTGATGAAAGCAGGAGGTTTGGGAATTGTCTAAAGAGACTCTGGGGTGTGTGTTAGCTAGTAAATTAGATATGAACTTGCTAATGTGGAATTATGCTGCAGAAGAAATAGAGCTGGTAATATTGGGGATTTGTGGGCAGATGGGTTCTATTAGAAGTAGGTAACAATATAAATAAAACTTCCCTAGGTAAAGGATTTTCAAAATATGTTATATAATTGAGTCAATATTTTAAAACCTCTTTGAAATAGGTTATTATGATGGTACTATGTTGAATAAGTTCACTATCTAATTATGATATAGATATCAATTAGCATAAAGTGTGATGTAAGAAAGTTGCATCTGTAAGTCTGTGTTCATTTTAGACAATAATATTTTTAGGCGGCCGGGCTCAGTGACTCAGGCTGTAATCCCAGCACTTTGGAGGGCTGAGGTGAGTGTTTTGTGTGAGGCTGTGGATTCAAGACCAGCCCAGGCAACTTGGTGAGACCTCATCTCTACAATAAATCAAAAATTAGCCAAGAGTGGTAGCACACACCTATAGTTCCGGCTACTTGGAATGCTGAGGCGGAAGGATCCTCTGAGTTCAGTGCGTCGACACTGGGATGGTAGTGAGCATGCCACTGCACTCCAGCCTGGGTGACAGATTAGACTCCAACTCAAAAATAAATATATATTTTAATAATAAGAACTGTGATTATAATAGCAAATGTGACAGAGGTACTTTGTGCAGGCTCACTGCAATCTTACTAAAAAAACACTTTTGCAATTTGTAGTTTATAAATGAGGAGACCAACACAGAGACGGTTTTTGTCTTAATTTTTGCCTAGACATTCAGATGTTTTGTGTGTTTCTCAATAAGAAGTAAGTAATGAGTGTTAGACAGATCTCAGAGTTCTAGATTGAACGTTGGTTCATGAGACAGTCTCTAAAGATGCAAAAGAATTGGATCCCTTCCTTTGCACTTATGAAGCATACATTCCATTCCAGCATGAGAGATGAGCTCATGTTGGACTTCAATCGTAGACTGGATAAAAATAAGTAAACATGTCAACTGAGGACAAGATTATACCAAGTGACTCTACTGCTTATTGTTTCAAAGCACATTTTGATATAATCTGAATGAAATTAACAGTAGAGAAACCCATATCAAATGTGTCATCGTAAAACTATAGAACAAGCTTCCTCTGGTATGAGAAATGCTCCCAGGTACCAGTCCCTACCCTGCACATGAAATGATCATATCTCTGCGACACTAAGACATTTATTCTGCTTTCCTTGCTAAGTCACAATACCACTTGCTTAGCTGATTTAAAAACTTTGACTAAGTCAACAAATACTAGGATGGTCACACAAAGTCAGTATCTTATACTCATAGAACTTCAGAGGTCAAAGAGCAATCTCCAAGTTCAACTTCTTCATTTTGTCAAAGAGGAAAGCCTTAGTTGTTCTAGAGATGTGGACTGAATCATCCTAATATTCAATTTCATGGATGCATAAGTAATATGGCTTTCAAATATTACTATATTCACAGATGAAATATAGAACCAGTACAAAGCTTCTTCTTGCTAGTGACAAGTACTCTGGGATGCTTAATGTACCTTTTCTAGTCATTGGGCTACCATTTAGAGCAGTGAAGCAGTTGATTTACAATATGTTGCACAAAGAATGTCTCTGAACTCCATTTTACCCACTGGGAGGACAAACGTAGCATGATTTCATTACTCATGTTGGTTAATCTTTGAGTATGATTCTATTCACACGATACTGTCAGAAAAATACAAATTCAATGTTATAAATATTCAAATAGTTTGCTTTATTTTGCCTAATGTCCTTGTGTGACTCAGATACTTTATTGTTTTCCAGACAGATACACATTAAAACTTGAACATCTGTAGTATACGAATTTGAGATACTAAATTTGAAAATTGCATCTCTTAAGGGTATAATTACTTGACTTAATTGGCATATAGTTTGATAAATATTTGTTCTGTGGAACGAAATAATTTGTTTGAGAACTTCATTGGTGACTGATAGACATAGTTTTTGTAATTTAGCATCTTGAAAATGAGCCAAAGAAATTGTGTTTGCAATGGCACACACAGTGAAATCTAACTGAACAGAAAGAAAATATAATAATTTCGCAATGTCTTAGAATGACTTCAGGAGGGAAGAAACAATGGGCAAATAAAACCAAGAAAATCTATAATAATTAGAGTGATAATAAAAGTAATAACAACATTTTATTAGTTTCCTGTGGTTGATGTAACAATTACCACAAATTGGGTGGTTTAAAATAAGAGAAATTTATTCTCTCACAGCTCTAGGACCCAGAAATCCTATATTAGTATCACTGGGTCTAATCAAGATATCAGTAGGGCCACAATTTCTCTGGAGACTTTCTCTGGAAACAATCTATTTCTTGCTTCTTCCCGATTCTGGTGGCTACTAGCATTCCTTGGTTTGTGGCTGCATCATTCCAATCTTTACCTCTGTCTTCACCTTGTGTGTGTGTGTGTGTGTGTGTGTGTGTGTGTGTGTGTGTGTGTGTGTGTGAGAGAGAGAGAGAGAGAGAGAGAGAGAGAGAGAGAGAGAGACAGAATGAGAAAGTTCACTTTGTTTCCCTTTCTTAAGGATACTTGTAGCTGGGCATAGTGGCTTACTTCTGTAATCCCATTGTTTTGTAAGGCCAAGGTGGGAGAATTGCTTGACGACAGGAGTTTGAGACCAACCTGAACAACATTATGAGACCCTGTCTCTACAAAAATAAAAATAGAAAAGCCTGGTGTGGTGTTGCTAACCTGTAGTCCTAACTACTCAGGAGGCTTAAGTGGGTGGATCACTTAAGCCCCGGGGTCTGAGTTTGGAGCAAGCTATGATTGTGCTACTTCACTCCGGTCTGGGTGTCAGAGGAAGATCCTGTCTCTAAAAATAAAATAAAATAAAAATTTAAGAATATGTGTGATAGTATTTAGGGTCCACTTGGATAACCCAGAATAATCTTCCCATCACAAAATCCTTAAGTCATAACTGCCAAGACCCCTTTTCTCAATAAGGTAACACTTACCAGTCCAGGGATCGGGACTTGATATTTGAGGGGACCATTTTTCAGCTTACCGCAGAGAAGTTAAGTTAGCAAAACATATCATGGTCTCTTTTTCCTTTCAGACTGCAAAGAATGGTACTCTGAACACACCCAACATGACATTTGATGGAGCCATCCTCTTTCTTCCCTTCCCCCCCAACTCTATTTTAATCTTACTTTTAATGTTTTTCTTCCCTAGGTTCAACATAGAGAGCAGTAACCACATTCTTTAAAGTGTTCCGGAATCCTTCCTCATCCCTAAACTTTCCATTTTGACTTAGGCATTCTTTTAGTAGACTGCCAACTACTTATTATATCATCCTCTGGTTAAGAATACCTCACACTCGCAGGAGAGTGAAGATTTTCCTTGCCCTCTTAGGAAAACTAAATAAAACAAAACAAAAACTAGAAATTGCTGAAGTCTACATCCCCCCAAATCAAACCCATCTTTACTCAAATATTAGGGCTGCCACATATTCTAAACAGATCCCCTATATTGGGTGCCTTGAGTTAGAAAATTCCAAAAGGCCACTGACCGTGCTCCACATGACCCATAGAATCATTGTCTGTTTTTGTTTTAGGGAAAATTTCCAAGGATTGTATTGTCGATCTACTCTTAAATATTATCTGCAGAGATATGCATGCCAAGAGCTATCCCTGCCACACATAGGTGCTTCAGCTTTGCTTGAGCCCCATAGAAGATTATGAAACACCCACCTGTTCTTGAAGTTCCCAACTCAGAGCCTCCTCCCTGGAATTACTCCATGTCTCCAGTACAATCATATCTCCCTCCGAATAAACACACCTCACATGCACAGGGGAAATTCCTTGGGTTCTTTTAGAGGCTTCAGACTTTGGGAAGCAGCAAAGTGTTTATGTTAAGAGTGAACCATCCTCTTGTTCCTTGTTCACACTTTTTACCTTTGCCAGTCGAAGTCCTATAGGTTCATTTCATTTTATTGGTCTAAACAGGTGAATGTTACCATAGTGTGAATATTACTAGTGGAACAAGTACCAACTTTTTCTCTTACACTTCCCAAAGAGCCGGGGAAAAAATGAAAGAGCACTTTGATTTTATGAGCGTATCTTTCCAAATAATTATTTGGAATTGAACACTATGATTTGTGCCAGGTACTGAGCTAAGCATTTTATTTGTATTCTTTCATTTAATCATTTGAGATAGAATCTATTGTTGTTGTTGTTGTTGTTGTTGTTGTTGTTGTCATTACTCTCATTTTCCAGATGAGGAATCTGAAGCTCGGAGGAATTAAGTGACCTCACATATAGCTGTAGAGTTGAAGGCCACACTCCCAGGCAGCAGTTGAGTCAGGATTTGAACCCAAGCAGTCTATCTCCAGAATTCATCTCTTTATCCCAACCATATTGTTTCGAGGCCACAGCTATTACCTTGTTAGGGCCATGGTTTTAATCTGGAAATATGCACAAGTAGCTTCAAATGTGAATGAGTCCATTGTTTAAGTTATAAATGGAAGACACTCAAAATAAGAAGGAAAGCATTCCCTTTTAAAACTACCTCTGAATCTTCAGCTTGTGGCTTAACTATGGGTTATAAAACACGTAAACTATGGTATTTTAGATCCTGTCATAACTTAAAAGTTATAACGAAACCTCTTCTGCAAACAATTCTGTATAGCATAAATACTTTTTCCTACCATATTTATCACATTACATAAGTGTGTTGTAGTAAACTGCTTCACTGTAAAATCCTGCAGCATCATATATTCGCATATGTAGACAGCTGAGTTCATCTTTAAATCAGCATTACCAAATCCACCTATGAGCAACTGAAGCAAATTCAAAACCACTCAAAGCTAACACCAGGACTCTTAGACACCATTAATGTTCTACTGGGAGTTTCAAGTAACACTGTATCCATTAAGGAAAAGGAAATTTTCGAAAGATGATCTTTAAGGCAACAGCAAGTGAAATGGCAAATTATTTTTGTTCTAAAGGCAATAATTGTTACACTCAGTCAAGAAATATTGGCTACACTTTTCTTTGAACAGCTTGTTTTTAATTATTAATGTATAATTTATATATTCTCTGTAATTCCTGTCATATATACATTTATGTATAGATGTGCCCAATGACACTTGACTAGAGTTAAATCACGGGCCTCACTTCAAAACACAATACCGTCTGATAGGAGACCTTTATTATTTAGAGAGCAGGAAGAAGTTTATCTCTAAATGTTTTTTGTTTGTTTTCAGTTAAATATTTTTAATAATGTAGAAAATGTTTTAAAGAATGAATTCAGAACCTTTCCAATTACATTATATTGGGAAAAACTGCTAATTAAAGAAAAAAGTATTGGCAAGATGCTACTAAGCCTATCACACTAGAGCAGGTGTCCAAAGAATATTTCTGTAATGAGTTTGGTAGCAAATAGTTTGGCACTGTAGACCTACTCAACTCTACTATTGTAGCACAAAAGCTGTTAGACACAATATAGGAACAAATGGGAAAGGCTGTGTTTCAACAAACCTTTATTTATGGGACCTGAGAATTAAATTTCATAAAATTTTCATGTGTCACAAAATGCTGCACTTCTTTTGATTTTATTTTCAACTATCAAAAATGTAATAATCGTTCTGAGCTCACTGGCCCAGGTTGGGCTTGGCTAATAAACTGTGGATTGCTAATCCCTGCAATAGTGTTCTGTACTCATGGTAAGGATATCATTTAATATTAAAAGTAATTTTTCAGGGCATAAATGAGCAGGTGAGGAGAAGAGTACCTAGACTAGCAAAGAGGCTTTAGGAACTTTTTCACTTACTTTTGTTCTCTACAGATGTTTTCTCCAGAAGTCATTGTCTCACAAAGCTCAGAGTTTAACCCAGACTGAAATGTTGATTTTCCTCAAACCCGTTACCCTCCTAATCTTCCCTATATCACCAACTTGCAGTACCATTCATCTCTTTGTCCTTCATCTCCCATCTCAAATCCATCAGTTTAGCCTATTCCTTCTAGGAGTCTCTAATTGCCACTACCTGTTCATACCAATACTCTCATCTGAACCACCACGTGAATTCCCAGTTGACTTCCCCTCCCAGATACACTTTCCTCCCCAGCAACCCATTTTCAGCAAAGCATCTTGAATGACCTTTTACAAATAAGAAATTCTATGATGTCACATATACAAACTGCAGTCTTAGGCAAGTGAACTAAACACTTTAAGATTCAATTTCCTCTTCTGTAGATGGAAAGAGTAATTATCCATGTTTCTATGGCTTGATATGAAGATTAAATAACTAATGATGTTAAACATTTGGGATGATGCCTATTTTATGATCCCTATTTAATGAACTAGTGCTCATAGAATGGTAGCTGCTGTCATCATCATCATGGTCATCATCCTTGTCATTCTCCTATTTACAGTGGATAGAAGTTAGAATAAAATCGAAATGTCTCACCTCTCAGGTCTTAGGGAATTTACTAACCTCTCCTTGCTTGCCTGATGTTTGAAGCTTGTTATGTGTCAACCATTGGATTTTATTTTAGTTTCTCATGCACTCCAAACTCTTCAGGACCTTCACAATCACTCCCCAACTACTCTCCCTGTCACTGGATTCTCAATTTAAACATCACTATATCAGAGATGCTCTCCCAAGCCACTCACTTTAAAAATATTACCCACAAACTAACACCCCACTCACAGACATCTGTATTTTCCTTTTACAACAATTCATGATGGATTATTTGTTTGCAAATTTATTTATTTTTTATATTTTTATTAGGCTATAACTTCTGAGTGAGAGAAACCTGTTTCTTTCACTATTCTATGCAAATAGCAGTCTTCTATAAATATTTATTGAATAAAATGAATAAAAATGTAACCTGAGAGATAACTATTAATTTTATCCCAATTCTGATATGTTCATTCAAATTCCACAAACTCTGGGTGGTCAATCACTGGCATCATTCATTCCTCTGTCCATTTATTTAGCAAACACATAGCAAGTACCTTCTGAGTTAGGCCTGTGCCAGATATAGAGGATCAAAAATTTTGGTGATTTCTTTTGGAGAGTTCATTACTTGCATAAGTTGTGATTTTATTTTATTTTATTTATTTATTTTTTGAGTTGGAGTCTCACTCTGTCACCCAGACTGGACCTGCTGGGCTCTGGCGATCCTTCCTCCTCAGCCTTCCAAGTAGCTGGAACTACAGGCATGCGCTACTACGCCTGGCTTATTTTTTGATTTACTGTAGAGATGAGATCTCGCGAAGTTGCCCAGGCGGGTCTCGAACCCGCAGGCTCAGGCAATCCACTCACCTCAGCCTCCCAAAGGCGCAGGATTACAGGCTGAGCCACTGAGCCCGGCTTATTAATTGTGATTTTAAAAGTATATATAAAAATATATATTAACAAGTCCACATGTTTCTTTTCTTCAAGTTTAAGTTTTAATTTCCTTTTACACCAAACTTTTGTCATATAGAATAGTACATCTAACCGGTGCCATCAGCTACTCAATAAACATTTATTGAGCATGTACCATCTGCTGTACCAAGAACTGAAATTCTAATTGAATTCTTTTCTTCTGCTACTCTTCACTTTTAAGAGAAAGAAGCAAATATCACCATAGTTTTTCTTTCTTTCTTTTTTTTTTTGGGGGGGGGGGGAACAGGAGTTTATTAAGAAGACATAAAAGCTCCCACAGCAGGAGGGAACCTGAAAGAGGGTTGGTCTTTTTTTTCACAATCAGTTTTTTTAAAGTTTGCAGCTTATGCCTTGGGATCAGTATCTGTGTGGCATGTTCCGCTTCACTTTCTCTCTGGGCTACAGTCACCATGGAGATTCATGTTGACCCTGACACACTGCAAAGTCTTAGATCCAAGGGAGATTCTATTTAACCCAGTATGCTTACTAGGTCCAGGAAATGTTAAGGAAAATTTTCAAAACTAATTGTTTAAAGAAATGCATTTAACCCCTTTAGCGGGGTTAAACCTCCATAATCCATAGACCAGCCATTCTCAGATACCTGTCTCCACTACATTTCGGATAACTATGATTTCCCCATGTGTGATCACCAGCTCTCCAGTTACAGGCTTTGTTTGCAAGTTCAATCCTCACTTGGTTACTTATTTTTATTTAAAAATTGTGCATGTGTATAGAAATTGTTGCCATCAGATGATATAGTAGTGAGACCTTCCTGGGCCAAGCCACTAGACAGCCACAATATATGGTTAATTTAGAAAGAATGACAAATTTCTATTTAATTATCTTTATTACAGATGAGAAGTGTATTAATTAAAATTTTTGAAATGTCGTTGATAAAAATACATGAATACCCGTCCTTTTAAGAAAAAGAAAAAAATCCAATACTGTGTTAATGAAGTAGCTTGGGGGTAATGAAATCAGTTTGGAAATTGGAATATAGGAAAGCCCTTGAATGATCTGCCAATAACTGTGTGATCTGTGATAATTCTGCCTCTCCAGACTCATATCTAATGAACAGAAAAGATTACATGACAGAATTTCTATAAATCTTATATTTCTAAAGTTATAGGAATCCATGACCAGTTACCTGAACATATACAGTGTGTTTTAATTCAAATTAAGTCCTTTATTAGGCTTTTTACTGGTGTTAAAAAAGAAAAAAGTAACTTTTTTTTTTTTGAGTTGGAGTCTCACTCGGTCTCCCAGACTGCTGGAGAGTGGCCACCGCAGCCTCGACCTGCTGGGCTCCAGCGATCCTTCCACCTCAGCCTTCCGAGTAGCCGGAATTACAGGCACGCGCTACCATGCCCGGCTAAGTTTTTGATTTATTGTAGAGATGAGGTCTTGCTGCCTAGGCGGGTCTCGAACCCGCGGGCTCAGGCAATCCACTCACCTCAGCCTCCCAAAGGCACGGGATTACAGGCTGAGCCACCGAGCCCGGCTAAAAGTAACTTTCGACAGATTAAATTTAATAGAGTTTAATTGAGCAAAGAACAAGTAGTGAGTTGGGCAGGCCCTAGAAACAGAAGAGGTCAGAGCAACCTCAGGGCTGTCACATGGTTGGATAACATTTATGGACAGAAAAAGGAAGAGGAAGTGCCGAGAACAGAATGAACCATAGAGCCAGCTGGATTGATTGTAACTTAGCATCTCACTTATTTGAACAAGGTTTAGACAGTTGGCCACCTGTGATTGGCCAAAACTCTGTGATTGGTACAAGAGGAGGTTACAGTCTGTCTACCTATTCAGTTAGGTTCCAGTTCACTATGTACAGAGAAACCTTTAGGCTGAACTTAGTGTAAGGAGGCAGCTTTAGGCCAAACTTAATTTAACACTGATAATTCACTTGCTTCCAAAAGTGTTAATGTAACTATCACCACAGATTTTAACATCTTTGGGGAGATTTCTTTTTTCCTGTTCCATGGTTTTTAAAACATTAGAATAAGCAAAATTATAGTTACTTTCTGCTCTCCTATACTTTAGCTTTTCTGTCTTTTTATCTATAAGGTATATGAATGTGAGGAGAGGGCGGGAAGAAACATAAGTTACAACGCAGAATTATCCTTCTGATTTGCACGAAACCTCATTGGTCATTTCCTCCCCAACAGAAATCTTTTCAGTGAGTTCACACTAAAGTTTTGGCTTTATTTTTTATATTATGCTTTAACTAAATCTTGGAATAAAAACAAAATTCAGTCTGGCTTCTGATGGATATTGTCTTTTTCAAAGGAATTGTTGCCTTTCCGATTAAAAAGTCAAGCCTACCTTCAGTTAAAATCCAAAAAGAAAATTAAAAAGGAATTTTGAAATGCACATGGGGTGATTTTACCAAAATGAGAGCTAGTTAGATATACATAGGAAAGTCCAGCAACTCTGAAACTGCTTTATATTGGTGGTCCTAACAACCACCGTGTACATGGATTTTTACACACAAAGAAATAGACTTTTGCACTTAAAGCAAATACATTTTCAAATAACTAAATATTTACTCAACTTCTATCATAAATCAGGCAGAAGCTTAGCCCTGGCCCTCAAGAAGCTTAATTGACATTTAATGGCTTTACGAACTGAGTTGGCAACAAATATTTCAAATATGCAGAAAATTAGCCGATATCTCAACTGATTCTGTTTGGAAGAAAATTTGTTATGGGTTTATTTACCACTCTCCATAAAAACTTCATCTTTTATTCATAACACTAACTCCTCAAAACACAGAATCAATAAGATACCAATCTTAGCTGCTTTTTGGTGATACTCAAGGGAAGAGTCTTGAAGATCAACATAAGGAAGAGTCCACCTTAATATAGCATTAATGCATTTTAAAAATTCTAGCTGGAATCTGTTTGAAGATGAGCTTAAGATGTATTTTGTATCTCATTAGAACACAATGGCCACTTCTTCCATTGGATTTGTGGGGATTTGAGGGGGGAGTCCCTGGATTCAAGCAAGTCACTTAGCAAGGCCATCTTGCTTCCAGAAATGAAGCAGTTACTACAGGGATGGAGCAGGGTCACTGACTTAGCAGTGAGAGAGACTGAAAGAGGGCAGTGACCACAGTGGAAGAGCACACCAGCTACAGAACAGAGACAAACCTTTAGCTAGTTCCCTTTTGAAGTTCATTTTGTATTCTACTTTTTCATAAATGCTTAAGTGGCTCTGTTATAAATAACATATAAATGGCCAGGCACAGTGGCTCACTCCTGTAATCCCAGCACTTTGGAAGGCCAAGGTGAGAGGCTTGCTTGAGTCCCAGAGTTTGAGACCAGCCAGGGCAACAGGATGAGACCACGTCACTATCAAAAATAAAAAAAAAAAATAGCCAGGTATGGTGGCATGTGCCTGTAGTCCCAGTTACTTGGGAGACTAAGGCTCAATAATCATTTGAGCCCAGGAGATTGAGGCTGTGGTGAGCCATGAGCACGCCACTGTACTCCAGCCTGGATGACATAGTGAGACCTTGACTCAAAGCAATAAATATATATATATATGTGTGTGTATATATATATATATATATGTAATACTAAACATAGCAGATCCTCAATACTTATAATGAACACTGTACAGAAATTTTAAAAGAAAAAAAACAAACATACATTTAATACATTTATGAGAAATACCTTTTTAGAAAGTAAAATGTACATGTTTCAAAATGTAATGTGTACCTAAGATGTGGACTAAGCCTGCTTTCTTAAAAGTCTGACAGGTAGATGAAACAGTTTTCACTTACAAATCTGCTCCCATGTGCCAGCCATTCTGCTGGGAGATTAAGACACTAGGACACCCTCTTGGATTGGGAGTAGTGGAAAACTGCCAGGGGAGGGGAGGTGGGATTGGCAGTTGAGGAAAACTGCCAGGGGAGGGAGGGGCACACCTCATCAACAAAGGTACCTGCATAATGAACATTTGTATATCTAACACTGAATTGTACCCCACATCTTTAAAATTAAAAAAAAAAGATACCCGCTCCAACCTCTGGGAGCCCCCATCCTATAAAAGGGGTATGTAATACATAAGCATCCAACACCCTGACACTCAAAAGTGCCACAGGAATGTATACAACGTAACAGTTCTGCTTAGAAGAAAAGAGAAAGTAATATGATTCAAGATGCACCTTCCGGGATATTCCTTGGATGCATAGCTCTCACTATTCTCTTCCCTTAGAGAAAAATCCACAGCAGCACCAAACTGTGCAGACAAAGAAGAGGATATCAGTGTCATTTAGATGCACAAACTCTGAAATCACACATTAAGTGACTTTTTGTTTGTTTTTTGAGTCAGAGTCTCACTCTGTCACCCAGGCTGGAGTGTAGTGGCATGCTCATGACCACCAAAGCCTTGACCTGCTGAGCTCAGGCAGTCTTCCTGCCTCAGCCTTCCAAGTAGCTGGAACCATGCCTGATTTTTTTTTTTTTTTTAAGAGGTGAGGTCTCACCATGTTACTTAGACTGGTCTCAAACCCCTAAGCTCAGACAATCCTCTCGCCTCCACCTCCTAAAGTGCTGAGATTACAGACGTGAGTCACCACGCCTAACCCACACATTAAGTTTCTTCTTTTTTTAAATTTTCTTTAAAAAGTTTAATGTTTGATAAAATAAAACAAACTTTTAATACCATAGAAACCTTTTAACATGTACAATGACATATTATTATTATGTACAACTTCAAAAACAAATGCTTCCAGCTCCAAGTAAAGTGACATTGAATATCCTGACTATAGTTAAGCGGAGGAAAGTTCCTGGATGGCCAATGTTTTCCTTGGTTTGGAAAAAAAAATTGTACAATTGAAAAATATAAATAAGACCTTCAATGAGTTGAGAATCATAAAAATGCTATCTGAATTCAGTCATCTGGATCTTGGGAAGTTTGTAATAGTTGTAAGAGTTCAACAAGCAAAAGGAAACTCTGTGAATATTCGAACTTCAGTCTTCCAGGAGAGGTCCTGTAGGTTCACAGTTGGTCTATCAAAAATAAAAGCTATTCCTATTGTGGTAGAACTTAGTATCTGGTTCATATACCATTTTTCACCAGCTCATGGACTCTATTCTCATCAATGATTAAAGGTGCATGAAATTCTTTATCAGCCAATAACTTTCTAGTCCTTCTCTGGCACAGGAGATAAGAGGAGAGATTTCACACATCATTAGCACCTTCAAGAGGGGAATTGCTGGAAGGGAGAGCCATTTTCATCTATGAAGTGGCCCCCTGCATTGCGGACCCAGCAATGATGAAGGGACATCAAGGCATACCTCACAGTAGTAGGGTTGTCCTTCCCATTCTGACTGTCTGCATTCTTCAGTGGGGAAAATTCATTTTCCCGTAATACTTCATATACCACAAACTTCTTTGTGAACTGGCTGGGCAAGAACACCTACTACGTTTCTGGAATGAGCTGGAAGAAGCCCAACGAGTAGAGCTTTACACAGAGCTCCAAGCCATGAACTTTGAGGAGCTGAACTTCTTTTTCCAAAAGGCCATTGAAGGATTTAACCAATCTCACCAAGAGAAAGTGGATGCACGAATGGGACCTGTCCCTCGAGAGGTACTGGGGAGTGCTACCCGGGATCAAGATCAGCTCGAGGCCTGGGAAAGCGAAGGATTTTTCCAGATTTCTCAGAACAAAGTAACAGTTCTTCTTCTAGTTGGAGGGCAGGGGACAAGACTTGGAGTTGCATATCCCAAAGGGATGTATGATGTTGGTTTGCCGTCCCATAAGACACTTTTTCAGATCCAAGCAGAACGTATCCTGAAGCTACAACAGTTAGCTGAAAAATATTCTGGCAACAAATGTATTATTCCATGGTACATAATGACCAGTGGCAGAACAATGGAATCTACAAAGGAGTTCTTCACCAAGCACAAGTACTTTGGTTTAAAACAAGAGAATGTAATCTTTTTTCAGCAAGGAATGCTGCCTGCCATGAGTTTTGATGGGAAAATTATTTTGGAAGAAAAGAGCAAAATTGCTATGGCTCCAGATGGCAATGGTGGTCTTTATCGAGCTCTTGCAGCCCAGAATATTGTGGAGGATATGGAGCAAAGAGGCATCTGGAGCATTCACGTCTATTGTGTTGACAATATATTAGTAAAAGTGGCAGACCCAAGGTTCATTAGATTTTGCATTCAGAAAGGAGCAGACTGTGGAGCAAAGGTGGTTGAGAAAACAAACCCTACCGAACCAGTTGGAGTAGTTTGCCGAGTGGATGGAGTTTACCAGGTGGTAGAATATAGTGAGATTTCCCTGGCAACAGCTCAAAAACGAAGCTCAGATGGACGACTGCTGTTCAACGCAGGGAACATTGCCAACCATTTCTTCACCGTACCATTTCTGAGAGATGTTGTCAATATTTATGAACCTCAATTGCAACACCATGTGGCTCAAAAGAAGTTTCCCTATGTGGATTCCCAAGGGCAGTTAATTAAGCCAGACAAACCAAATGGAATAAAGATGGAAAAATTTGTCTTTGACATCTTCCAGTTCGCAAAGTGACTTCTAAAGAGTCATTACCTTTCACTAACACTAAGTTTCTTCACCTATATGATGGAGATCGTGCACACACCACTCAGAGTTTTGCGTCTGTACAGTAAGAGGTGTAGTGGCTAGCTTGCCGTAAGCACAGTTCATCTTAGAAATTATTTTTATTTGCTACTGAAATAGCAACGATAGTCTTGCAATGAGAAAATTCAGGACTTCTTAAGTAGCCCTATGAGACTAGAGCATGAAATTTGATTGGAGAGGCCATGATGAAAGAGGCCCGAAAAATGTTCCACCTTGAAATTTCCTTTAATGCCCCCAAAGAGTTCCAACTAGATGCAAATACAATGGGGGAAACACCTCACTAACATTGCCATGCGTTCTGAAAAGAATGCGAAGAAGATACTGAGCAAGTGACCAGTCGAGAGATCTGTCACTGAGGAAACCATCTCTGCTATGAACGCCGGAGAACAGTTTTCATGATTATGAATAGTTTCATGTTTATTAGTTACATAACTGTAATATTTTAGGAGTTTCTGAAGCAATTCATATGACTTTTTTATTGATATTTATGAAAGTTTTTTTTAAAAAAAACCAGTATGATGATGCCATTTTTGAGAAATGTGTATAGTAAATACACAGTTTATTTTGAAGCTGACTTACTAGAAGCATTCTAGCTGTAAACCTAAGTCCACAGACATTTAGGTAGTTAAAGAAGCAAGAAAATACAACTCTTTTCTTCTGTGCAGCTCCAGTCAATGAACTTTTCAATATTACCTCTCCATTTTCTTTTTTCACCATGTGAAAATGGCTGGATAAATATTTCATACATCTTCAAACTAAACTAAAACAATTTCAATTTTATTACTACAACTTTAAATCATGAATTTGGATGGATTATCTTACAATACAAAAGGAATGAAAGAAATGAGAGAATATATTAATACATATTTATAATATTGATAGAAACAGAACTTTTGGTTTTGGTCTTTTTCAGAATATCACTGATGAAAGGGTAGATGACAAGGTAGATATTCAGTAGCTGTAGGTATAAAAGTGAAAATGTAATGTCTAATTGAATATATCAGGAAGGATGGATTATGTAGTACAAACACCACGAGCAACTTTGAGACAAACCTTGTGTTGTTGTGCCCTCCAGTGGCCATTTGGAGAATTGATCCATCCTCAGTTCAAGAAACACAAAGGGTCTAAGGAGAACAAGCCAGTGAGTGACAGAGTAAACAAGCAAAACTGTATCCTATGAGACCCTGAGACTATTTCTTTTTCTAGTCTAAATTTCTGAAGGAATAGGAAAGTTATCAGGCTTTGGAAATTCTTCAACCGCTTCCAAGGATGCAAAGGAACTACTGATTGGTTTGAAGTTCAGATGATTCTTTTGATCATTCTTGAGAATACTATTCTGAGACACTCTGTAAAGAGGGATTGCTAACCACAGAATGGAAACTTGAACTTTTAACTCAAGAAAGGAATTCTGCATGCGACACGAGTGACACTAAGCCTCTGACACTGGGGGAGAGTGGGTGCTTCGGTCAACAGGTTCCTGGGCTTGGTATTCTTTGGGAAACCAGCAGAGAGCTAGAAGAATGCTAGAGTAATAATTTCACATGGACTTTGCAAGATCCTCAAACTCTAACTGCACTGGCAAAGCAAGGATGTTTGGTCATTAGACTTTAACTGCATAATCATAGTTAGATGGAGCATCAAAATAAGAAAAACACCTGTTATTCTCATCTTTCCCTTTCACTATTAATTTAGTCCCAGAATTAGAAGCAGCTAATAGATCCAAGTCCGCCAAGCATGTTAGGTAGATTTTTATTCCTATTTCAATGTAGCTGGGATTTCTGATGCCACTGTTTTCCATCAGTCTTGAAGGGAATTGAACCTTTAGCCTTTATGTGGTTGTAGATTTTTGTTGTTGTTCAGATTACTTTGATGTCTTGTTGTGAGAATTAAATGGATTGGAATGTGTCTAAATTTTATGTAAACCCAGAGACAACTTAACTATTTGTATAATATTTCTAAAAAAATTTTCAGTTTTTTATAAATGAAAGTTTTCTTTTATGAGGCAGACAATTTCTTTTAACAAGTGAGTTCAGATGCCACACAGAAGTGAATTTAGTAGCCTAGAGATCCTGTTTCACTTTCTAAGAGAACAGATCCTATAAATTGCATTCTGTGTGCCATTCCACTTCCTGTCCAATGGTGATGTGGAAAAACAGCTGTTGTGTGGGAACTGTTCAGAGCTGTGTTTCCCAAACCACAGGTCATGGAAGGGTGGTTAAGTAGGCTCTGTTTCCCTTTCTTCCAAAATAGCACCCAAGGCTCTTCTGACCTTGTCTCCTTCCACCTCTGAGTCGTAGGCCTACCAAGGAGTTAGTTTATCCTACTCCCTTTTGTTGTATTTATTTATTTTTAATTGCAAAGAAATAAATACATATACTGGGAGAGTCTAGAATTCTCTCAGGAGACCTGCTAGGTAAATATATAAATATTTATTTATGCAGAAATATATATTTAATATCTATAATTTACCTGCTGGATATTTGTATATGCATAAGTAAATAATTAAATCTCTCTAAGATGCTTTGCTGACCTGATTCTATTAGCTGCATCTAATTCTGGGGCTAAATTAATACTGAAAGGTAAGGATGAAAAAAACAGGAATTTTTCCCATTTTGATACTCCATCTAACTCTGATTATTCAGTTAAAATTTTAGGGCCAAACATCCTTGTTCAGTCAGAGCAATGCAATATATATGTATGTATTAGCCAAGTTTTCTTGGTTAGAAGAATAGAACCGAATGGTCTAGAAAGTATAGCAAACCACGTCACTGATTTTTATGTTTGTATTCACTCTACCTTCAAACGGTATTGAGATTGATTTAGATTTAATTATTCCATATGGTATAATAGAAACTACAAGCAAGCATTAACCCAGTTCCAAAGATTAAACAATATACTATGAATTGACAGATAGGCAGCATTTTATCCTGGATAGCAGAATAATAGGTGGCATGCGTTACTGAATACTGGTGGCATGTGTAACTGGTGGCATGAATCACCGGTGGCCTGCATAACTGATACAAACACATGATCTGGAAGGTAAACCAGACCTCTGTCCTGTGGATGGTATAGATGTCATCATAAAGTATATTTTCATAATGACGGTGTGGCTAGCCCCTATCTTTCTTCCTCCTTACTCTATAGTTATAATTTGCTTGAAGAATGAAATTGTTATTTTTCCTTTCATTCCAATGGCTTATCTTAGGAAGTTCATAGTTTAGAAAAATGGGTTAAGGTTGTTTTTTGTAAAAACAGGATGATCTAGGGATTCTTAGCAGCTGACATCCATCATAGGGGCTGCTCTTTTGCCTGGCATGAAGATCACAAGCACAAGGCCACACAGAAACATAGAATCCAAGAAATTCTCATAAAAAGCCACAAGAGAACAACAGAAAGGACACACAGAAATTATTAAATGCTTTTAGACTTCTGGTTGAAATATCTTTCTTTTTTTAAAAAAAAAAAATCTTATCAAGTTGGGCCTAATTTCTTTTTGATGGAACACAAATATACCCAACTGTACAAATAGTTGTAATACAAAATTTTGGTTCACAGCAGCTGAAGCAGTATTCTCTTAACCTAAACAGAAGTCTTAACTTCTAAACAATTTTGACTTTTAACATTTTATGATTCTATATTCATTATGTTTTAAAGTTTTTTGTTGCAAAAATAAATGATTATTTGGAATTCATAAATTAAAAATTTATAGGAACTGGGATACTTTTTCAAGGTGAATTTCTGTCTTGGTATCTTCTAAGTATTTGGTGAGTAAAGGGCCCGTTACTGTGTTAAGGTCTTCCCACAAGTATAATTACTGTTTATGAGTCTTATCTTCATTAATTAATATATAAACTAAATCATTTAATCACAATGCAATTAATGTTAATTATTGTATTTTCCTTGAGCAAGGCATAAGATACTATTTCCTGTCTCTGTGTCCAACTAAAATTAAATTCAACAGAAGTTAGAGATATTGAAAATAAAAGGAAAAATAAAGAAGCATATCCCCTTGCAGGACTTCTTTGTTTTCATGGCGAACATTTCTGTAAGGAATACTTCCTTCTTATGTTCACACTAGATGTAAGTGGGTCATAAAACATTTACGTACTAGGATGAATGGATTTTGAGCTGGGAAGCATTAATTAGTCATGTGCAATACATTACAAGCTTATGAGAATTAGAAAAGCCATGGGAAAATAAAATGAAGAAATTGACTGAAAAGCATGATAATTTGGCCAATTATAAAATGTAATTATACTGTGTTTTCCTTCCAATTACAAACTGTCTACACAAACGTTCAATAATCCATTGAGTATAAAAGGCCTTGATTGATAATCTAGAATAGGACCAGGCAGAACCAATGAGGTAGGAAATAAATATTAATAGCAAATAAACCCAACATTTTCCTTTACATATTCATTATTCTCCCCAGTAAACTTTTTTCCAGGGTTGCTAATACATTACAGAACCGACTAATTTTGTTTCACTGCCTACTAACAACAGCATCAAGCCTCAAGTGACCTGTTAGAGAGAAGGAGATGGAGGTTACTTAGGGAGGAACTCAGTAACCTCCATCTGGCTAACATAGTATTGAATAACTAAGAATTAGCTGGAGAACACTTGTCCTCTTACATGTTTTTTTGTTGATCAACCAAGTGAATTCACATGTGAATACTGATGATAAAAAATACATAGTTACCTCTTTAATTTATTTTATTTTTTTTAAATCATAAGATGCGGGGTACAAATCAGCGTTAGGTATACAAACTGATTATGGAGGCACCCTTGTGGATGAGGTGTGCACCTCCCTCCCTCCCCTGGCAATTTCCCTCAACTACCAATCCCACCCCCACTCCCCAGACAGTTTCCAGCTAATGCCAATCCCTGTCTTATAGTATTATAATTGTTCAAGGTCCACTCATGAGTAAGAACATATGGTACTCCACTCTTTGTTTCTGTGATAGATCACTGAGTATGATCGACTCTAAATCCATCCAAGTTGCTGTGAAGACCATATGTTTGTACTTTTTTATGGCTGCATAATATTCCATTGTGTATACTTCTAACCTCTTGGCTATGAAATACTGAGGATACTAATGATTATTCTACCAAGAGCAAACTATGCCAAAGGTTTTTAAATATTGCAAATAAATCAGATAGTAAGAAAAAACAATAAACATATATATCCCACTCATTTTTCTAAAGTAATTTAACAAATTATTTTAGAATGAAAGGTAAAAAACTGAAAGGTCCTGAGCCCACTTGTTCGAGACCAGCCCAGGAAACTTGGCGAGATCTTGTCTCTACAATAAATTTTAAAAAATTAGCCAGACATGGTAGCATGTGCCTGTAGTTCCGGCTACTTTTAAGGCTGAGGTGGAAGGATTGCCAGGGTCCAGCAGGTCAACGCTGGGGTGGCTGTGAGTGTGCCACTGCCCTCCAGACTGGGTGACAGAGTGAGACTCCAACTCAAAACTGAAAATAAAAATAAAAAGTGTAAAGGTCATCTTTGGGTTATATATCCTAAATTACAAGGTTCTGTAAACAAATAAGCAAAAACAAACAAACATATTTTTCTGGGATATCTTTAGGAACTAGATTTTTTTTAAAGGTGGCATTGCTTTTCCTTAAATGCAGAATAAATTCAAGAAGCCTTTGCCTCATGTTCAGTCTTCTAGTGTGTGACCCGCAGTACCCAACAGAATACTGTGAAAAAGATTTTCTTGTGACTTCTGAGACTGGGTTAAGAAGACATAGTGGCTTCTTCCTTCCTTCCTTCCTTCCTTGCTTTGAGAGGAAGCCAGTCACCATATCACAAAGACACTCAGGCTACTTGTGTAGAAGCTCACGTGGAGAGGAAGTGGGTCCTTCTGCTAACAACTAGCAAGGGCTTTTCAACCACGTGAGCCACCTTCGAATTTCAGCCTCAGCTCTGGTCAGGCTTCAGATGGCTACAGCTAAGATAACATCTTGCTAAGAAGGCCAAGACAGGACTGCCCAGTTAAGTTATTCCCAAGTCCTACCTCACAGAAACTATAAGATATTAAATGTTTATCGTTTTAAACCAGTAAGTTTTGAGGTTTGTTATGTTGCAGTAGGTCAATATATAGCCTCTATTAAAATTTAATGTAGAAAGCATACTGAATAAATGTTACGATAAATTTCATTTTGAAAATTAAGTCTACACATTTTAAATTTTATTTTGTTAATACTTAAATGTTAAAATCAATATATTTACATAGCACCATATTTCATGGTACTTAATTTTCTGCATATAAAACCTAAAAATAGAAACTTTATTAATATTACATTTATTTTTGTCTATTTTTTATTATAAAGCATTTATATTATTTTTAAAAGGAGATTGGAATATGAGCTAGGTTTTAAGTTGTATTAATTTCCTAGTAATACAAGTATTCACATCAGTATTCATTAAGTCAGTATTGAAATTAATTGAGGAACTGTAGCATCTGATATTTCTTTACTTGTTTTATACACACAAAAATCGATGATGATAAATTAGTCTAAAATGAGACCTTTCAAAAATCAATTGCATGCCTGTTGAAGGCTTAATATTTTAAAATTTTGTCATAAATGCAAAATAAGACAGTGTCTCCTTTCAAGATACCTTTATTCTCATTAGAAAGTAAAAAGTCAACAAACACTAAAAATTGAATAAGAGTTAAGGGAGATTTGTGTGTTATTGTGTTAAGTACTTTCAGAATTCAGGAAACTGGAGAAATACAAGAGAAGCGCAGTTGGTTAGGTGTTCATGGAAAAGTGTGGCTAGTTGGATAAATGTCACTTTCTACATGTTGGACTTTAGAGAATGGTTAGGGTGGAGAGGAGAGTATTAGGTCACTAGCTGCTCTTCCCTCTTCCAGAGTCAAGGGAATTGTGTGAATGGGTAAGGTACTCTTGCCTTCCAATAAACACTCCTTGATATTCCAGTAAAGTCATCCTGTTGATGACTCGCATTCCCTTGATGACACCAGCAGGAATGACCCCTTTTAAGCTGCAAGAATAGGTCACTCATGGGAGCAACTAACTGTTCCTCATGTGAAACATTAGGTTACATATGCCCCTTTACTGCTGTTTGGTGCTATATGAGGGTCCCCTCCCCTGAGAAGAATGAAAGTGCAGAGAGGGATGGTTTTTAGTCTCCCAATAAAGTCTGTGAACCAAAAAGCCAATTTGTAACCCATTCTTAAATTCCAAACCTATGGTAATAACCAGAATATCTACCTACATGCATGGAATTTTGTACAATATCTTTTTCTTATGAATATTTATCAATACAAGTCTTCACCATTGGAAATACTAAGCAGGAGTAAGACTATGAGACTTTCTAAGTTGGTATGTAGATGAGTGTATAAAGAGATGGATGGTTGAGAATTAGATAGTGCTTTATAGCACAGGCTCTGCAGTCAGGCTGCCAGTATATTAAACCCAGTATTACTTCTTACAAGTCATGTGACCATGGAAAGCTAGTGAAGAGCTGTCTGTGTCTCTGTTTCCTCGTGGACCTCAGAGTTGTTCTTTGTTAGAATTAAATGACAATAAACATAAAGGATTTAGAATAATGTCTACCACATGTTATATAGTCATTAAATAAAACAGCTATTTGTGCCTGTTAATGCTGTTAGTAGAAAAACATCGTGCCTTGTAATAATACTTTAGTTTATCCCAACTTTGCCTTATCTTTAGATCGTTAGCTCAAATGTATAAAAACTCTCACCTCCCTTCTATGAAAGGAGACCAAATAAAACCCGGAACTTACTTATAAAAGGTTGTGTATTTATTCTTACATGTATAAACTTTAGTCACCTTCAAAGTACTCTTCATTTGATGCAATAGATCTATCGAGATGCTTTTTTCACTGCTCAGAACAGTTTTTGAACTTGTCAGTTTTGCCTTTTAGTGCTACTGCCATTTTTTTGTTTCATCTTTTCCACATCAGCAAAATGTTTTCCTTTGAGCAATTTTTTCATTTGAGGAAACAAACCAAAAAAAGTCCCTTGGGGCGAGATCAGGTGAACAAGGAGGGTAGGGCATGGTGGTCATCCACTTTGGGTAATAAAAAACATAACTGCTGAGCACTCAGTGTGGTGTGGGCAGGTGCGCTCGTACGTCACCCATTATAAAATAAGCAAACAGGTTGAAAGAATCTCCCCCCCAAAATTCACTGAAGCCAAACTCAGCCTCTCACAGTGATTTTAACTGTCATGCTGATGCCAATGGGTTCTTAAAACACTTACCTAGTGAGCAAAACCTGCACTACAAAGGGCCTATCCTCTAAAAACTAATTTCAGTTTTTTGGGAATCCCCCCTCATAGTCTTTTAGAACCTTTGACTTTTAATGATAATATTATTGGCTTATCACTTGATCTGCTCTAACGTTTGCTGTGTTCCTTTCTATTGCTTAGGGGCATCTCTGTAGAAATTCTTCTCACTCTTTTGCTATATGAAACTTTTCCTGTCTCTAATCATTATAAACCAACCAACCAAACACACAAGAAAAACACTTAAGCCCCACATCCCTACTTTATCTACTGGTCCATGTCTTTGCTCCCATTTAAGAAAATTTCTTTATATACATATAAATATAACTTCTCTAATTCCTCAAGTCCCTTTCTTTCCTTAGACTTTCATTCCATTGTTCTACCAAGGTCACTAGTGATCTCTAACAAGTTAAATTTAAGTGTTAATTATCTTTAAAAATTTTTTTTTTAATTTATTTATTTATTATAAAGATGTAGGGTACAATTCAGGGTTAGGTATACAAACATTGATCATGCAGGTACCCTTGTTGATGAGGCACGCCCCTCCCTCCCCTAGCAGTCTTCCCCAACTGCCAGTACCACCCTCTTCCCCTGACAGTTTTCCGCTACTGCCAATTACTTTCTTATAGCATTATAATTGTTCAAGGTCACCTTATGAGTGAGAACATATGGAACTCATTTATTTGTTTTTGTGATAAATCACTGAGTATGATCCACTCCAAATCCATCCAATTTGCTGCACGGTCCATATATTTGTCCTTCTTTATGGCTGCATAATATTCCATTGTGTATGTGTACTATATTTTTTTATCCAGTCCAGCTTCGATGGGCAACACGGCTAAGTGTTAATTATCATGTCTTGTTGACCTGTCTGTACCTTTTGATACAGTTGACCACTTCCTCCTTTTTGAAACATTTTTTTCGCTTGGCTTCCACAGTCACATTTTCTTTTCTTTCTTTTTTTTTTTTTTTTTTGAATTGGAGTTTCACTCTGTCACCCAGGCTGGAGTTCAGTAGTACATTCACAGCCACCACAGCCTCGACCTGCTGGGTTCAAGTGATTCTTCCACCTCAGCCTTCCAAGTAGCTGGAACTACAGGCAAGCGCCACCATGCCTGGCTTTTTTTTTTTTTTTTTTGATTTATTGTAGAGATGAGGTCTCACAGTTGCCTAGGCTGGTCTCTGGACTCAGGCAATTCTCTCACCTCAGCCTCCCAAAATGCTGGGATTATAGGCATGAGCCACCACGCCCAGCCTGCAATTCCATTTTCTACTGGTCCTCTTTCTTACTCTTTAGCTGTTAACTCTGCTGCTTCCATTGATTGCTCTGAAAAAGCAACTTTCATTGGATGCTCTTAATCTCGCCCATCTTTCAATGTTGGCATGCTTCACAATTCAATTCTTGATTTCTCTTCCCTATCTATACTTTCATTGCTGGTGATCTCAGGTAGTCTCACAGCTTTTAATACCATCTACATGCTGAAAACTTCCAGATTTACATTACCAGTCCAGACTTCTTTTTTCAACTTCAGAAACCTAGCAACCTACTTAAAAAATCCACTTGGATAAATCGTACACATCATACACTTAAAATATCAAAACTGAACTCCCACTTTTCCTCCAAACCTGTTTATCTTACAGTTTTACCTATTTCACTAAGTAGAACTCTATTCTTCCAATTCTTGAGGCTGAAAACACACTTCAGAATCCTCCCCTTTTTTTTTCACTCACATTTTATATACATTAACAGCAAATCAAATTGACTCTACCTTCAAAATATATCCCAAACCAATCTCTTTGCATTAACACCTTGGTCTACATCACATCTTCTCTTGCCTGGATTATTGCAATGACTTCTGACTTGTCTCCATAGTTCTGCCTTTGCCCTCCTATTGTCTGTTTCAACCTTGAAGCAATTTAAAAATATAGATTGGAATATAAAAATAGACTGCTCAGAGCCCCCCCCCAAAGGTTTTTTTTTTTTTTCAGAGTAAAAGGCAAATCCCTGCAGTGTTCTACAAGGCGCTGGGTAATTTGCACCCCTTTTGCCACCTTGCTCTCAATCTAATTTCCTCCTCTTCCTTCCTACCTTCACTCTGTTCCAGCCACTATAGCTTCCTTGTTAACTGTAACACACAACAAACTCTTGCCCCAGGGCAACTGTAGTTTCTGGTCCCTTTACCAGGAATACTTCAACCCAAGATACTATGTGGTCCACTCCTCTATCTCTCTCTCAGTGAGACTTTCTTTAAGTTAAACTAAAACTGTAGCCACCTATTCCTGCATTCTCTGGTATTCATTTCTTGCCTAATTTTTCTCCATAGCACTTCCCACAATTTAACATACTATATTTAATTTGTTTCTGTGTGTACTTTACCAGAAAGTAAGTCATATGAGGGTTGGATTTTTGTTGTTGTTGTTGTTGTTGTTTACTGTTGTATCCTCTGCCAGCATCTACAGCAGTGCCTGGAATATGCTAATTTTTATTAGTAATTTGCTAAAAGTAGTTCATGATATCATAGAACTGCCTGATTCTGCTAAAAACATGGACAATTTGAATACTGTTTTGATTATAATATTCAGATTACTTAAACTGTCTGAGATAATTTCAAGGGTTTTTATTTCACCTTGTCTAAATTGGTTCAAGTTATTTACCGTAGTTTATCAAATTCCTTTTAACATAATTGACTTGCACATTTTATCAGTCTTAAGAGAGTTAGATTGGTAAATGCTAAAAAGATTCCAGAATTGTCTGGAATCATAGTGTGTCCCTCACAGTGGGATTATTCTGTTATTATCTGGGGATAATTGTTGTCATTGCTATCCACTTGGTTTTTATTATAATACATGCAGAGCAAAGATGTTTTACCAACATTGAAAATGGACTTTGTCATTTTAAGTCTATTAAAATCTTATTTCTATACTGAAAAAATAATAACTGAAAATGTGTGTCATAACCAGACATAAAATGGGTCATACTTACCCCAAGTTTGAGTTATTTGCAGAGATGACTGAACACCTATTCATAGGATGCCCAGTGTACATCATTTTCATTTCACAGAGATTTCAGAGTAGGAAAAAAATTGTTTTTTCAGGCCTTTTGGGTATTTTGTATTTATCATATAAAAATAGGTCAAAATTCATAGAGAAAAAAGATTGAAGACTTTTATCAATTGGGCCAATATGGCAGTCATAATCACTCATTGACCTTAGGATTTATTTTGAATTTCTTTTAAAATGTGCAGAAGTTATTAAACATCACTAGATTTCATCTCATGTTACAGTGAGATAGGCAAGCACAAAATCCTGTATTGCAAGAGATAGCATGTTCTGCCAAAGATACATGTTAATTAGTGGAATAAAGGTATAATTGGAGAACATCTGGTCCTTAAAGCAGTTCAACAGGATTGAGTTTTTTAATTATTATTAATGAACTACCACATGCAAAGGAAGATAGTATATGAAAGCAGCACAAAGATAGGAACTATTTCCAAATGCCCATCATATTGTTTGTAAGGGTTTCACTTCCCTCTCACGAGTAAAAGTGATTAAAAAAAGTTGCCTATCTAACACTTGGTGATAACATCTAAGATTTTTTTTTGAAGCAATGCATTTCATAATGTGTTATATTATTATAGACAGTATAGTCAGTCCTTTGCATCCATAGGTTCTAGATGCATGGATTCAGTTAACTACAAATCAAAAATATTTGAAAAAAATTGCATCTGTACTGAACATGTACACAGTGTTCTTGCCATAATTTCCTAAACAATACAATATAATAACTCTTTACCTTGTAAATAAATCATTTACATCATATTAGGTATTATAAGTAATCTAGAGATTATTTAAAGTATAAGGGAGGATGTGTGTAGGTTATATGAAAATACCACACCATTTTATATCAGGGACTTGAGCATCTGTGGATGCTGGCTTCTGCAGGAAGCCTGGAACTAATTTCCCATGTATACCAAGGGACAATTTTGTATTCCATTCAGAATGAAATATAGGTTGTGCAAGAAAGAATCCAGTGCATTTAGTAAAATATAAAGATATAAATAATAGAAATATCTTCTACAAATAGCATAAAAACTATAGCATTGTCAGACAGATTGACAATGTAACACAGAAATTTATATTTTCCATTTCTGAGGGAAGTAGCACTACACATATGCCCACTTATATTATTATTATTTTTTCTGTGGGTATTGAGTGAGAAATTATTTTGTAAGCAACAACAAAATGGTAATTGATTTTGATTCTTCTTAACTTCATGTTTCTAATTTCAGATCTCCTTCCCCTTCAAGAGGAAGTTAGTGATGCCATAGCTTTAATATCTGTTTTAGCTGCAAAACTCAAATGTTCACTTTCTGTTTGAAAAATCTAAAACAGGTGGTATACAATTTCTCATAATTTGAAATTCTTTAAAGGCAAGTAAATTTGAAGTTCAAGTGCGGGTAGGTTAAGAGGAAGTCATTTTCCTGAATAAGAAGAATATCTTTCTTCTGTGATATGATTGTCTGTGCAACTGTAATTTTCAACTGCATCACTGCCATAATTATTACACCTCATTTTCATTAACTTGGATTAAATTCCAAAAATAATTTTTTTATTCTGATTTGATTTTCAATAGAAAGTAAAAGATGAAATGAAGAGGCAAGCAACTAAACCAGGGATTTAAGCCACTGGATTGCTTATCTTAGAAGGAATCTGCTCTGGAAGGAGGGGACCTAAACTAAAGGAGAAGAGGGTTCTTGTTGTTAAACTCTTTGGGAAAATCTTTTTACTTGGAAGTCCTGCTTTTTTTCCCCCTTCCATTTGTCCTAGTCAGGAAAACATTTTTTGAAAAATGATGAAATTCAGTCAGAGGATGAGAGACTTACACAATATTGCAAGTTATTTTATAGTCATTCTTAATGCTCATCTATGTATCTCCTGTTTTGAGTGTACCTGAGCAAACATCTGCTCCTCATTACTAAGTGAAATTATATAAAATGGCATGGTACAGTGTCAGATACATAAGGAGGTGCTTAGTTTTGGTGGTGCACGTGGACATGGAATGATAATAATAGTATCATACGCACTGTGAAAATGCTTTTTATGATATATTTTAGCTTGCTCTTGTGTGCCCACTGTCTAGAGTACTGTGAACTCAAGTCAGAATCCATGCAACACAGACCAGGCTCTTCAGGTCAGCATCACTGGATAGGAATGGATGATTGAAAATATTTGCTAGAATAGATAGCAATAAAACAGGCACCAAGTAGATTCCAAAGCCTTATCACATCAGTTTCATTTCAAAACTGATGGAGCTTGGCAAAGTGTTTGCCCTGTTTCCTCATGAACCACACTCAAGGGGTCCTTAAGGAATTGAGTCATACTGAATAAGCCCCAGGAACATGGAAGAGGGGTTTAACTGCAGGACGGCGATCACTGAATAGCTTCGTGGCAACTCTGATTTGGGCAGTAATTCATCCTTAGTGAGGACACCTTGGATTCTCTGTGAATGGCTCTCAAGAATCTGTTTCAGGTGTTTCCAAGCTCTGGATTACAATGGTTGATGCCTGAATTGTATCTATTGCCTGACTGTGGCTAGCAGCATGGTGATGTGTTGTCTGTCTCCCACAAGCTCAGGGAATAGTTGAAGGTAAGGATCTCATGCCGAAGCAACATGAGAACTTTATGCTTTTCTTTTGCCCACATGACGACTCACAAATTCCATATTCCCTTAGAGTATGGCAGAATTGTGAAACTGTGATATTAGATTTAAATTTCAAAAAGGAGACCCTCACCTATCCTACTTTTAATAGAGGATCTAGAATAGACTGCAGAACCCTCATGCTCCATTCATTATGTGAATACATATCATTTTCAGTTTGTCCTATTCATTTGATAGCACCCAATTATGCATAAGATGTTTAAGAAATTATAAGGTGAAAACAGTATAAATTGTAAAACACAGAAGCAGTACAAAGAGTTAGCCAGTTCTACTGTAAACATCATAAACTACCAATTAGAGCATTTTGAATAAAGAAATGGAATATTGAGGAAGGGAACAAACCCAAATATTATGGCATGTTGGGATAGTCATATGTCCCTATATTAATTTTATCTATATAGATTAGCACCCCATTTATCTCTAGCATTTGCTTACCAAGCAATTTTATTACCTAGATCCTAGTCAAGAGGTAGAGGGGGGTGGAAATTTTGATTAATCAAAAATTCATGGACAGAAAATCAGGCAATTAGCAGTTATAAGGAACAACAGATTAAACAATAGGTGGCACACAGTAAATACTCCATGAAAAGCAATGGTCATCCTTTATTATTATTATTATTAGTGATTATTTATAGTTTTGTTTCACACACATTTGCTTATTTATTAATATTTACCACAACCCCCCAAAATTAGGTTGTTTTTCATGCACATTAAACAGTTGAAGAAAACTGAGGCACAAATAGATTAAGTAACTTGTTCAGGCCTTGTAGCCTGTGAATAATGGAACTGGGGTTTGTTCAAAGCAGACTGGTCCAGAGGGTGTACTTTAATTACTGTATTCCTCCCTAAGTATTCATTGATTGTACAAATATAATCACAGTTCTAACAAATTTAAGCTGTTTGACTTTATAGTTTATAGAACATGGGTATGCCCTGGTCAAAGATGGGAGATAAGACAGGTTCTCTGACTTATCAAAAGCCAGTATTTAAAGTCTGATAAACAAATAACACATACGATAGAAATTTTATTGGAATTCTCTTAATAGGGGTAACAGCACAGTGACTGATTCGCGATAATGACCTGACATCATCCTCTTAATGTTTTACTATGTAAACTGTGCTTTAATTGGTTGGAAGAAAGCAATCTATTTTAGAAATATTGATTCTCTAATTTTTTTTTTTTTGGTTTTTTTTAATGTGGTGAGAGTAATCTATACGTTCATTAGAAGGGATAAACTCCAATAATCTGAGTGATGTGCTTCTCCTGGGAGTACCCCACTCTATAATGGAGTTAGATAATTGGGGTGTTACTATTAAATAAATATTTCCATTTTATCAATATGCTTCAAAGATCCTGGATCTCAACAATATTCCACTAGCTTAGTTCCTCTAAGCTAATCGTTTCTCTTAAGATAATGGTTGAAGAATCTTCTGCTTGTTAGCAGTTCATTGATCTTCTGTTATGCTAGATAAAAAGTCTCATTCATTATATCACCTAAGAAAGTCTTATCTCTGAAGAAATACTCTAAACTGTTGTGTTAAGAATAGATCGTGGCCCAGCTCGGTGACTCAGCTCGGTGACTCAGCACTTTGAGAGGCTGAGGTGAGTGGATTGCCTGAGCCCGCCAGTTCGAGACCAACCCGGGCAACCTGGCGAGACCTTGGCTCTACAATTAAAAATAGCTGGGAGTGGTAGCGTGCATTTGTAGTTCCGGGCTACTTGGAAGACTGGGGTGGAAGGATCACTGGAGCCCAGAAGGTCGACGCTGGGGTGTCCGTGAGCATGCATGCCACTGCACTCCAGCCTGGGCAAAGGAGTGAGACCTCAACTCAAAAAAAAAAAAAAAAAGAATAAATCTTAATAGAACTCCACTTCTGATATATAAATATCTTTTCTAAATATACATGATAATGTATGTTAGCAGTCTGAAACCTAAAACTCCAGTGATTCCTATTGCTGTTCATTTTTTTGTTTACCTCTTTGTTTTCCAACCAGTAACACTCTAGAAATTAGCCATCATATTTATGAAATTATTTTGAATCTTTCTCTTACTGAGAAACATAGACTTCAGCCTTTCTCAGCTTCAGGCATAGACTGGAACAAAATGTAGAGAGAAAAATTTAACCTTGAATCACTCAATTGTACAAGGGTCATTTTGCTGCCTGTTTTGGTACTTTGATCCTTCAGACTTTAGCAAGAAAGACCTGTAAAAATCTTGTTTCTGAAACAGTTATTAATTATAATGGCAGAAGTTTTGGTACCAGAAGTCAATGTATCTGCTTTGTATAAGATAAAACTCCAAAGATAATTATTACATATCCCTATGTATTCTATTTCCTATTATGTATTTTAAGTGCTATCTCTGTGCAAATAACATATGCTATTGTATAATTTTTTTACTATCAAAATATCCTTTGTAGTTCAATAGTAGAGTAATTACTGCTAAAGACAGATTTCCTCATTTTTATATTGTTTGCCCCATATTTTATATATTTACCTTGAGTTTCATGTTGTTTTTCAAGTATGTGGTCAAATATCACTAGTACAACAGAAATGAAGAAACTATATGACTACTTCTGCTTCTATTCCAAAAGAGAGACCACCCATTCCTTCAGCCTCTCACATTAAATCCCTTGACTTCCTTCTAGCTTACTTCACAGGACACCTGCTCACAGGTGCTGACACACTGTACACACTTCTAAGACTTCCGCCTCCGGTTTATTCAGTTCAGCAATTTTCTGTTCTGATGGAGCCAAAGAAAGATTTTCTCTTCTTGTGCCTCTACAGTTCTGTTATGTCTATTCATAACTGCAGAGTTACAAGAGGTTAAATCAGACTGATAATTCAGTCAGATACTGTCTGTTCTTTGGAAACATTAAGTGGAGAGCCAACATCCCAATTACTAAACCTGGTAAAGACAGGTAACATGTTCAGATGATGCTCCTGTCACTTTATATCATTTCTCCTACTGCCAAAAATGCTTGGAAAACCAGATTAATCCAGCCAGGACCAGTGGCTCACACCTGTAATCCCAGCACTTTGGGTGGCAAAGGTGAGAGGATTGCCTGAGGTCAAGGGTTCGAGACCAGCCTGAGCAACTTGGTGAGACCTCATCTCTACAATAAATCAAAAAATTAGCCTGGTGTGGTGGTGTGTACCTGTAGTTCCAGCTACATGGAAGACTGAAGTGGAAAGATCGTCTGAGCCCAGCAGGTTGAGGCTGTGGTGACATGAGCATACCACTGCACTCCAGCCTGGGTGACAGAGTGAGAGTCTGACTAAAAAACAAACAAACCCAAAAAATCAGATTAATCTACTTAGGACATGTGAGTTTGGTCGTTTTTAACTCTTGGGAGAAAAATGTAATAAGTTGGGTCAAAAAAAGGGACTCAAAAAAAGAGAAGTGATAATAGAGTATAGCCAAAAGTTCAACTGTATTTTGGAAGCTATGGCGGGGGGGAGGAAATGCATTCTCTAGGTGTTAAGTAGCATCAAAAATCATCATAATGGATCTGAGTATCTCTTCCCAGTTTCCTTCATTTCATTCTTTATCTTACTAATTTTTTAATTGAGAAAATGATTTAATGCTATTCAACTAGGTCTATTCAAGTGTAGAGCCAGTAACTTTATGAAGTGGTAAGTGAAAATCAGCTTAAGTGTTATAGCAGGGTGCATTTCAACCAACAGGAAGGCTAAAGTGAAATTTGGCTACAAAATTATTTTTCACTTCCATGACAAGTGATGGATATACTCAGACAGACAATTACTGTAATAATTTTGTATGAATGTAGCAAAGAAAAGGTATTGAGGTGTTCTACCTTCACCATGATCTGGTCACTCCTGTAATTAGTATGAAAATGTATAGTAAGCCACTAGTTTCTAATATTGTAGTCATCTACTCAAATTCTAAGCAGTGTATTTTATTGTGATTCTTCTAAATGATGAAGAAGTGTGGAAATTTGTAATGTCTCTATAAAATTATCTGATTTTGAGAGAGACACTTTTCCAAGGTAAAAATTAAGGAGAAGGCCACATTTTAATAAAGCTCATCTTGTATTTGTTGGTCCTTGTAACTATAGATTGTATTAAAAACATAGAATGACTATTTCAGCAGATGAACAAGGTTCACATCTTCAGTAGTAAGTCACATCAATAGTATATCTCTCAATATAATGTGATGAAAATGACACTTTACCTCTGTGATCTTATTCCTCTTCAAAAACTCATAACTGTGAGAAAAGTCTAACCATGAGAAAAACAGCACCAACACAGAACATTGTCAAATTTCATATCCAACTGCAGTGACTTGATAACGAATGAGAGATGTTTCCTGGGACTTAGTTCATTTAATAAATGCACTAAGCACTATTACTAAACAATTTGACATGGCAAAAATTTTGTCTAATTTTCTTCTTTTCTGTGTAGTATTTTCCATATTAAGAAAGATATACAGATGTATTTTTCTGTTATCATTTGGTAACAGGTGCTTGGACCTTGCACACTTTTTCCTGTGATATTTGTATACTATGTAATAAATGTCTGTCATATATATTAAAAATTAACACTGATAGTTCTTTAAGACATATATAATCACTAACATTGATAATTAATAGCTGTATAGATTTACCTGTAAGTTTAATTTTAAAATACTAACACCTGATCCCAAGTCCCAAGCTTTCATCAAGTCTGTTTTTAAACTCAACCCATAATTCTGATATGAGTCCTGGGATGGGTGAGAACCTCTGGTCTATTAAAGTTCTATCTCAGACATCCAAGACATACCTTCCCCAGTTGCTGTTTTGACCAATGAATCTGTGTCTCCTTCCTGCCTTCTTTGCATACCAAGAGCTGAGAGCACAATCCTTGAAATAAAAGCCTCTGGTAGTATTTTCCTGAAGCCGGAACTTCAGGGTCTGGAATTTGAAGACAGGATGAGGAGGAGGAAAACCAGAAGAAGCAAGTACCAGGGCTGTAGAGTATACATCAGCAGAGTGTACATTTCTCAGGACTCTTGGAATCCCAGGAGTGTCAAACTGTACATTAACTTCATATATGTCAAGTGCAAACCCTTCATTTTGCAGAAAAGGGAATGTTTTGCACAGGTTGGTCTTGGACTGACTTCCTGATTACAGCTTTTGTTATCTTTCTAGAGTGAGTTGTAGTCTCATTCTTTTCATGCCAAAGATTGCAGTTTACTATCTCTTCTCTTTTTGTTTTCTGTAACCATGCCCACATCCCTAAGTTTCCTGTTCATGAGGTTCATGCAGACTACTTCGGAGATTTTCTATTCTGAAGATCACTGCTAGTAACCTTAGAGAAAGGGTGCAGCTTGGATTTTTTTTTTCATAGGGGAACATAGCAAAAATTCTGAGTCCAGAAGTAAAAACTGACCTCTAATATTTGAGACCTGCCTAATCTTTCTGTTCCCAGTTCCATCTTCTGACTGATTCCTTTAAGATTACAATTAAGATTTATTTTAAGGTTCAATTAAGGTTAAATTTTCCCATATTTCTTTCAATATCTTTAGCTTCTGTATAAAAATGACTTATAAGTAAAAAAGCAAAGACTCTCCCTTAGCCTTTGGGTAGGAAAGAGATTTTTATATTAGTAGGGTACATTTAGGCTGTCTTTACCCATTCCTTTCTTTATAAATGAGGGTACAACAAAGATGTCCTCATAGAAATTGCAATGAGAGCTCCACAGTAGTGGGTATTATTTTCTGGTGTGACATAAGGCAGTAAGATGAGGATGAGGGGACACTTCCCCCACAGGTCTGAGTGGTTGCAGCGGTGAAGGCAGAAGGAGTCATTTTCGTCTGTTATCTGTCTCCTTAAACCTTACCTCCCTGGCCTGGGGAAGCCATGTCTTAATAGTCACCAACTCTGGACCACCCTGCTCTACAAGAAAAATCAAACAACTCAGGATTGATGTTCTGAGAGACATGGAAGAAGGAGAAAGAGGAAATAACTCTGCACTAAGATGAGAGAGAACTTCCTTAGACCACTAGCTTCTAATGGCTGTCCATGTATATGAAGGAAATATCTATCTGGCATAAGGAAAGTTGAGAACTGCATGCTTTTTTGTTTGAATACATGTATGCAAATATTCATATCTATAAAGCAAAAATAATCATCACTGAAGAATTTCATAAAGGAATTTTTATTATGGCCAATATTTCTGTTAAAGTAATAAACACCAAAAAGGGAAAAAAAAACTTTGATTATTTTCTTGCCAATTATTTTATATAACAATGTATATTTACTTAGGCTCTTATTTAAGAAAAAGAACAGTATATCTCAGATTGTGTAGAAACTATTTCAAAGGTGAATAATTAAAAGAGCATATTGGTGAATACACTAAAAGCTGACAGTGGGTAGCATAGCTTCAGTCATCTTTTACAAATGGTACTCGGATGTTTGAATTTTCAGAATATCTCTTTTTAGCATTAATGTACTTTTATCTTGCCCCTTTTATTTAACTGGTATATACACATGTGCAAAACACATCATACGCAAGAATGAATAAGTGCTTAGCTTCAAGAAAGCCAAGATTGTTGCTAACTGAAATGTATAGTAAAAGAGCATACTACTCAAATATATTTCATAACTTTTATATTCACCTGTGGTTTTCAAATATCAGCACACCATAAAAACTGCAGAGAGAAAATCAGATAGTAGAAAGCATTAGAGACCACAAGTCAGAATGCCAGTCTCCTATGCCTGGGCTTTTTGACCCTGGCTAAGTCCTTTACCATCTCTAGACTTAATTCTTTATTTTTAAAAATGTGGAGATTGGCATGTGTTCTTGCTTACAAATGGGAGCTAACCACTGGATACAAATGGCCATAAGAATGGGAACAACAGACACTGGAGAGGGAGAAGGAGACAAGGGTTGAAATACTACCTATCTGGTACTATGCTCCCCACTAGGTAACAGACTCAATAGGAGCCAGGTCCTCACCATCATGTAATACTCATGTAGTAAACCAGCACATATAACTCTTAAATCAAAAATTTAGGGAAAAAAAAGTAAAAAGATGCAAAAGAGATAAATAAAGACAAAAAACCTTATACATCTAAAAAGAATGTGAAGACTAGACTAATTAGAATGAGCTCAATGGTGTTGGTCCCAATTTTTAACTATGTTAGTATTTTTAAATGTTGAGATAAATGCATCTTTAAAATTGTATGATTCTCTACAGTCTTGTTTAAAAGGAAATTTTATTTGTTAGAAATAAGTGTAAACATGCTATGATGTGAAACATGCCCAAGGCTTCAAATCCGAATTTTTCTGGCACTTAATTGTTGAAATAAATCACTCATCAGCTACTGATTTACCAGTTGCAAAATAGAGGTAAAAATATCCGTTATCACATCTTCACAGAGGATCAGTGAGGTTAATTTAAATAAGAGAGATTTTAAAGTCCTTGAGGAAAAAAGATGCTTTCTAAATGCAGAATATTTGCATTACTATCATTTTTATTATGCAGATACACAAAATGTGATTTTCCTGCATATTCCTGTTGGCTATATTTCTTCAAGGGAATGTATTTGAAAAAGAAGTAGAGCCATTTCATGACAAGAAAGGAAAAAAAAAAGAAAGAAAGAAGGAAAGAAAGAAAAAAAGCTCTGTGTTCCTGAAAGTCACAATTCTGATATAGAAGGGGTAAATGAATGTTATCTCAATTTCCTCAAAGAAGAGATTGTACTTTCCAGAGGAAATTGATATAATGAATTACCTTAGGATCATTAAGTTACTTTCAAACTTTTCACTTCTCCCAGTTATTCACTCCACTACTAAAAGAATAGTGATTACATATATGCTGTTTGACAAAATATTTTAGATATTGTCCCTTTCGGCTTAGAATCTTAAGAATAGGTTTCTTATGTTTAAAGAGTTTTTTAAACTTTAGAGTAATAAGGATTTATACAATTTTTACCTTAATTTGTGATTTAACAGGAAATAAATTGCCATACAAACTTAAACTACAAAATAGTTCATTCTTTCTGTTTTCCAATGAAGTCAAAAGATTCTGCATTCAATGTTTGGTTGTCAATGAGACTTTTAATACACCAATTGAATCAATGAGATGATTTATGATTTGATGATATAAGCTATCCACTTGTATTTTAGTAACTAAGCTTATTTAATTTCAAGCACCAGAGATGCAAGGGAAGAAAGGCATGTACATCCTAACACTTTCAAATATACAAAGTTAAAGTGGCACAATGAGGCAATAATTCTTGAAGTTTAAGTTCAAATTACATCTGTGTTAAATATACAAATAAGTATTAATGGTCCAATTTCAAAAGCTGCTTTTTCTCTATAGAGGCATTTTTCTGGTTGAATTTTTATTTACTTTGCCAGACTTACAAATTAGTCATTACACCATGCTTTATTAAGTCAGGGATAATTATCATATAAAAGTCTGTGTACCAAATTAAGTGCTCATTCAGTAGCTGACCAGCATTAATTCTTGGATTTATTATAGACCAAGTCTTTCAAATTTATGCTGAAGGCCCACTCTCTGGAAGTTTTTGTCCTCTTTTTAACTATTTCTGTAGATATTTGTGTATACATTGAAGTGCTCTGTGATCAGTAGAAAGTAAAAGAGTATTTCCAGGCATTTACCTGAATATTTAAATAAGCTTGGACTTGGATTATCCACCATTATTCTTATTTTCTTAAGTGTATGTTTGTCAACATCCCCAACATTCCTAGAAAGGTCAAAATATTAAAGAAACCAGGACTTCAAACAGAGATTAAAGTAGAAACAGGACCACAAGTCATGATCTTTTGTCTACATGGCAGGTTGCTCTCTTGTATCATTTTGAAGTCTCGAGTAGACATTAATGATCTGATTGAATCTCATCTTACCTACTATAGTTATGGAATAAGAAATAAACTCAGCTATAGAAGAGCGTCCATGTGTGTTTACTGAAACATTTTATTCTCATAGATTTACCCAAGAAATTATAAAACTAAACTCAACAGGAATTAAAAGTACATCCAAGAGCAGATGAGCCTAGGTAAAGTCATGATAACTGATTTTCACAGGGAGTCGTAGATGTTAACACCTTATCTGTTTTTTGTTTGTTTTGTTTTGGAGACTCCTAGAGTAGACATCCATAGCTAATTTGGATTATAGATGAGCTAGGCTAAAGCAAAGAAGACTGCCTTTGCCTTTTGTTCTATTAGCTCTTAATTACCCACCTGGAACTATAGTTATGTTCCTTTAGCACTTAGCCTTTATTTTATTTTATTTTATTTTATTTTATTTTATTTATTTATTTTTTTGAGTTGGAGTCTCACTCTGTCGCCCAGACTGGAGTGCAGTGGCCACTCCCGGCCACCGCAGCCTCAACCTGCTGGGCTCCGGCGATCCTTCTGCCTCAGCCTTCCAAGTAGCCGGAATTACAGGCATGCGCTACCACACCCGGCTGATTTTTTTATTTATTGTAGAGATGAGGTCTCGCTGCCCAGGAGGGTCTTGAACCCACGGGCTCAGGCAATCCACTCACCTCAGCCTCCCAAAGGCGCAGGATTACAGGTTGAGCCACCGAGCCCGACTTAGCCTTTATTTTAAAAGTGTACATAATATTGTCCGCTTTGTGAAATAATGCTGAGCCATTTCTGTTATTGTAATGTCATTGTGAAGACAAAATTTTATGTCTCATAAATTTTGTCGTGGGTGGAAACATTACATTTGTTTTCCAATACATGGGAAGAGATGTTCAATTCTTAGTAACAATGGTCAATCAAAAGCTCTAGTATCCAATTCTGTTAATTTGAAGTGACAAAATTGATTCATGGGTATTATGTCAACAAGGATAAGCAATTGTGGTGAATAATAAAGGACACCTGATTCTTATCCCTTTGTTTTGCAGAAGTTGATAATATTGGAAGAGATAGAAATATAATAACTAATGGTTATTATCTATTTCCTAAAGAATGTGAATATAATACCATGCAGATATATGATTTTAGAAAGTGAGAGAAGAGGGAGGGAAGGAAGAGATTAAAATTATTTCAGTGTTGTGTTTCTTTTCTAGACCATGCATATGTGTCTTGCTTTTACATTTGTACCTTCAGCTTTACTTTTACATTGTTTTTGAACTTCCTTTGGTATAAAAACAAATGAAAAGAGTTCTTGAATAGAAAAGTTAAATATTTCATGATGTAAAGAGTATCCTGTAAGAATTAGCAATTGTCGTTTCTAAACACCATAGCCCCAGATTAGTCTTATTATCAGGCATGTTTGAGAAATGATGTATTATCTCTGCCTTCTTCACCCAACATAATTATTCTGCTTATAGTTATTTAGGTGTTATTAACATACTCAAGGGCATTGTAAGTTCACTATAGATATAAGCACTACAGGAATGTCAGTATTTTAACTTTTCTGGAAGGGTGATCTGTAGCTTTCACCCTATACTAAAATAATAATAATAGCAACACCAATACTTTTAAAAAATATCTCAAACTAAATTAAGAGTGATTATTGAATGTATTTTATTCTTCTTTTTTATTTTAAGCATCTAAACATCAGGAACTGTATTCATTACTAAAATGCACTTCCGTTAGCACTTGACAATTGTCCCCCTTTAAAATCTGTTACACAAATGGATTTTAAAATTGCGTGAAGCTGGCCTAATCCCTTAGACTCAGTACCCCACATCTACCTCTTTGGGCAAAAGAACTACAATCATTTACCTAAAAATTTATTTAGTCTTTTCCCCAAACTTTTATAAACTCTAAAGAAAAATGATCATAATTAATGGATTCAAATTATCTTGGGAATTCAAATTCTTTTAGGGATTTAAATAATCCTGCAAGTAAAGGGAAAGAATGAAAATGTCTGTCCCAGTTATGAGCAAGAAACAGTTAAATACCTGAAGAATTTAAATCATCTCTGACTTTGTCTATTTATAAAGATTCACTGTGCAGTGATCTCCACATTAAAACAGTTATTAATTTAAAAAGTGTAAGTGTACAGAGTCTTTGTGATAAAGATGTGACTCTTGTCTCTAAAAAATAACCTAAATGAGATGAAAAATAAATGCATGTAAAATATTAAGCCACTAATAACATTTCCTTGGTTGGAAAAGAGAAACTGCTATGGTTACATTTTTATATTATTTGACTTCCCTAAGAATTAGAATCTGAAGCAAATAGTAGCAGAAAGGAGGATCAAGGGGACAATGATACAAAGGTCCCTTCAAAATGGGGATAAAATCATCTAACTAAGTAGCATCTTGAAAAACACCTAGTAATATTGCCAAAGTGATTAGCAAAGATTAGCAAAGTATGATTACAATGTTACTGTATTTTTTATTAAAATATATGATATTTTTTATTTCATTGGTGCTTCTAGTATATAGAGAAGTATATATTTAAGTGAAGTTTGATAGTTAAAGAGAAAATGTTCATAATTTAAGATGAAACTTAATATATAATCCTATTGGTTAAAATACTACCAGTAATTAACCAGATGATAGTTATAAACAAAGTCTAAAGGTCTTTGCTGTAGATGTGCAAACACAGTTATTAATTCTTCATAGCTTTTGCTCCCTGTATCTTTTGTTAATAATGTTGCTTTTCTCCGCCTCCTCCTTTTCCTTTTCCTCTCCCTTTCCCTCCCTCTCCTCCTCCTCCTCCTTCTCCTGCTCCTCCATCTTTTTTAAGCTGTGTTAGCTATTACAAAACTATTATTCATTCCTATGGCTCTATGACCAAAAGGGCAGGGACCAAGAACAATATATAAGACCCCCCCCAACTCTCTTGCCAGAATGGATCATCCCATGTGTCACGGGGCCGCTATTTTACTCCCCAGCCATTTTAATCCACCTCAATATTCTTGTATGTGTTCTAGAACTTTCTGAGGCTCTCAGATGTGCTAGAGCCATAGTTTTCAACCCTTACTGTGCCTCCAAATCACCAGGGAGCTTTAAAAAAAATACAGATATCTGGGTATCACTTCCAGAAATTTCTGATTCACTCAGTCTGTGGCAGGACCTAAATGTTTTTAAAAGATGCTCAGGTAGCTCCAGTGTGCAACAAAGGACTGAGAATTACTTAACTCATTTAGGTGTATTTCCAGCCTAATTTCACAAGGCTTCAAAATAAGAATTTTGACGGTATTTTCAAGAACGAGAAATAATAACACCACATTCTCAATATATAAAATGGTATCTAAATAGTCTGAAAGTGTTTGTCCTCTTTGCACCCGAGATTTCTAAATCCAACAAACACATTGATAACTATTCAATAATGATTTCATGAAGGACTTAATTACCTAGACTGCCAGGAAATGCTTGACTACATACAAACTGTCATCAGATCTGATCCCAACAGATGTTCTTTTTCAGCACCTGTTGGAGTCAACTCTGCCACTGGCCCTTTCAATGGGATGGAGTTTTAATTTCCAAAAGTAGGGAGGCAGTTGGAATGCTAGAAATGCACATTTGCTGCTCTTGTTCCATTCCAGTAAACCATCTCCTAAAGCACTATGTTTATCTCTTGATTGTGTAGCTAAGGACAGAAGTCTACAAATACCGTAAGAATTGACTTAGCAGCCTTGTTTAAAGAGGTTTATTAGAGGGAGCTGATTTCACATAATCAGCCAGTAATAAAAACAAGGCTGTTTTTACCCCCTGAGGAGTCTGTCATTACTTGATTTTTTTTTTTTAAAAAAAGCAAAACCAGCATCAAAAAAACTAGAACTGTGGTTCTAAATTGAAAAATGTTGAAAGCTCACCTAGAAAGCGATTTCATATGTCCCCCAAGTGGAGAACCTATACTTGTGTTTGATTAGAATGGGAGAGCTAAAATGTTAAACAGCTTAATCCCAAACATGCCTGTGACTGATTCTGTTTTAAAAATGGACATAAGCAAACTGTGATTGTTGTTACCTCAAGTGTATTCATCATGTCTATCTATAGCATAGTACTGAATCAGGTATTGCTGGCTGAAGGTCATGGGTTATGCATAGCTGTTTGAATACTTTTATTTTTGAGACAGCTGAATTACTCCCTGACCTGACTTTAGTGAGTGGGCAGATCATCTTCATTTATGCCTTCCTGCCCTTTCTAAAAATAGTAAGACCTTTAACAAGAGGATATTTTAAGCAGCTCATATTCACTTGTCTCATCAGGAAAAGCTTACTTTGGCCACTTGCATGTGTCAGGTTTGCATGAGTCTATAGTGAGACTTCTAGTAGTCCACGCTTCACACCACTCATATAAGAAACTTACAAACACAAAGACATCGGGATTGCTAGCTGAGAGTTTTGGCTACACGTCAGTGGTAAACAAAAACGACGGAAAGATACTTTTTAGGAATGTGATTATGCTGCCGAAATCATCCATTCCAGACATTTGTACATCAGTTCTCAGCTTTCCGGATCTGTTTGCATAAAACCTGGCTGTGACTTTGCTCCAGAGACCTCCATGATCTTGCCGCTTCCAATAAATAATTATAGGAGGCGCTGCCAGGCTGTGGATAAGGGAAACTAATGAGAAACTGCCATCCTAAATCTGAACAGCAAAAACCAATCCAAGCAAAATCAAAAAATCCAAAACAAAACCAAAAAAGAACTACTCGAACAATCCGTGTTCACAAGAAGATGCGTAGAAAAATACCAAGATGTAACTTTGATTTGATAAATGGATGTATCAGTCACTTGCCTGGCATGCAGTGGGTACTTTGTATTTTTCTACAGTCTTTTTAAACCCAAGTACAAATTTGTGTTATTCTGCACAACTGGGACCAAAAAATTATGAGTGTGAGAAAACACAAACTCTAAAAGCAAGATGGAATTTAAGCAGGTAAACCCTGTTCCACAGTCATGTCATTCCGATGCAGTTTTACGTGCTACTCGTGTTTGCACCTCTAAGAAATTTCCATTTTTTCGCATAAAAAAATCCAGATATGAAGCTGAAGCTGCTTTCTTCGCCAACCTGAAGCTGTCTGATTTCAACATAATTGACACCCTTGGAGTTGGAGGTTTCGGACGAGTAGAACTGGTAGGTGATTGTTCTTTAAATGCTTTTGAAAGTCTCTTCCTTTTAAATTTTTTTCCCCTAGATTACGATTTCTTTCTTTTCTCTTTTCTTCTCTCTCACCATTAATTACTATTGCTCCTAAATCAGTACCAAATATTTTCAGATAGTCATGCTGGAATTTCCAAAAAGTGGGTTAGATTATACAGTCTCCAGACTAAAAACAAATAATAAATTACTTTTTAGAAAACTTCCTCTTATTAAGGGAAAAGTAAGCACATTCATTTAAAGAGGAGTCATAAAGCACTTTTTATATTCAGCTGATTTTCTATGATCTTTATTTCCTTAGTTCTGAGCAGTTATAAGCAATTATGCATCTTAACAACAATTGCAACAATTTACATGTAAATTTAAATGCATATAAAGGAAAATGAGAACTATATATATACACACATATATATATAATATGTGAAGTAAATGGTGTTGCAGTAGTAATTCTGTGATTCTTCAGTTGCAAGCACTTATTTAGATTATAGTGTTGATGGTCTGAATATTTTATATAGTTTATTTCACACACATTTTATATATATGTATGTGTATATATATGAATATATACAGCGAAGTGTCAATGAAGAAAGTGAAGACATAAAGTGTATTGCATACATAAAGTGTATTGCATGAATGTGGCATAAACAACATGAAAGTGTATTCTTTTGGCTTTGAAATACAAATTTTAAACTGACATATTGTAATAACAATCAAAAAATATATTCTGGCGACTGAGTAGCTGTTCACAACTGTGTGGATATAAACCCTATTTGAGGATGCATGTTCACTCCTCCCTCTCCTACTGCGCATGGAGGAATCCCTGATATCAGACACCAGTACAGTATGTTAGAAACTCTCTGAGACTGTGGACAGTGCAGTAAACAGTTACTGTTGCTATCAGGGTTCAGGAGAAATCTTCTTCCATAAAAGTAGATTGACCCAGCACTATTTTTTATATTTGTTCATTTGTATCGCAGTTGAGATTTTTGACATTGACAGGCAGAAAGATTTATTTACTTAAATACTAGACAAAAAGATTTTTGAGCCATAATGTGTCATTGAATTTGTATTATGCTTCCCTTAACATTGATTGGAGATACTATAATAACACTATTTCTGATTTGAAAGTCCATGGTGTGCCTCCAAAGAGCTGAGTATTATTAGTTATGGGAGGAAAAGAAATCAAATAAGGGACCAGAAAAGCCTCCTCCTTTTCTGAATTCTGCCATTAATGCAGCCTTAGACTTATTTTTCAAGGACTTTGTTTTTGTGGTGTGTTATCATTGTTTGTATAGCAAATAAATATTTATTAACAGCATTATACATGAATATCTTTGTTTTGGATGTGTTGGGACATATAGGCAGGGAAGAGGGTAGAGCTCCTTGCCAAAAAGGATTTATTTTCTGGTGTGTTTATTTGTAATTAGATATTTGTAAAATCCTCTGTGAATGAAGCAGTACAAGGAACATAATTATTTAGAGACTTATTTGATGACCATTTGTTATAGTTTCTTAAATATTATTTTTAAAGATGACAATAAAATTGCTGTTTGCATTGACAACAACCACAACAAAAATCAATATTACAATTCTGTGAACTCCTAGAGGTCTTATGATAACTTCAAATTGAGAACTTTCAAGCTACAAGTGAGATATTTTATGAAATATGGGAATTTACTTAGAATTTTTGAAATATTGAAAATAACTTACAGACACTGAAACCATTTCAAGCTAAACAGTTAAATGCCAAGCTCATAATGGAAAATTTCTAGAAAATTCCCTGAAACATGTATGAGAAGATAGACGCAACTAGCCACAAAGTTAGGAAAAGTTTAATGTGAGCATATAAAAAAATACAGTTTAAAAAGAAAAGTTATATATGTGTGCTTGTGTGTACATGTGTGTACATGCATGTTTGTATAGGCATGTGTATGTTCAAGTATATACATATATATTCTTCATCCCTGTAGAAATGCAAGAAGTTCAGCCTAGTTTTCAGCTCATGGATAATATAGTCTTCTACACAGATGTTTGCAGACTAATAAAAACCACAATCCTAAGAATTAATGTAGGCTGGAAATATAGTGCAGTTTGCATAAACTTTAGATAAACTTTATGAATGATGAATCCATAATGAATCATTGGATACAACTAAAACATTGGAGAAAGAGGCACATGTCCTTAATCTCTAAATTCAAATCAACCTGTGTTATCTCGCACATCCAAAACACACTGTAGGATAATCAGAGTATATTGTCTATATTGTCTTTACTACTCAATGTGGACCAGCCATTTAAGTGATTAATAATACCCTAGAATTCACTACTCACAATTGTTACCACTGAGTAATACCTGGTACATTAGTTATTGGGTATGAATAATATTCTGTGACTATTTACCTTTTACATGCATTCACTGATGTCCAAATTGGGAGTTTGGCCTGAACATTCTGACTGCAATTACACATGCTGTTGTCATGGATTATAATAAATGACCATGAAGTTAATGGTGTACTGTCAGAGTGGAACATGCACCATTCATAGTGAGGAATAGGTTAGTGGCAGGGCCTAGTTTTGCTGTGCTTACAGAGTTTTTCTCTTCACTCTCCTGTGAGAATGATGCATGCAAGTTAATCTTATCAACATTATAAAGTTCTATTTTTAAGTAATAAAATCTTCATACAGATTCATTTCATATATGTGTTCACAGTGTTCAACATGTTAATGTAAAAAATGTAATATTTATACATTGAACGTAGTTTAGCAGTATGTTGATCAGGTAAATGACATAGCAAAATAATGCAACAAGTTACACTTATATTTTACAAGAGTACATTTTAAAAAATTCCCAGGAATAAGATGATAAACCTGACAATGGGTATGAATAACTTAGAATTTAGAACTTTTTTTTTTTTTTTGAGTTGGGGCTCACTCTGTCACGCTGACTGGAGGGGAGTGGCACAATCACAGCTCACCACAGCCTTGACCTTCCAGACAGGCAATCCTTCCACCTCAGCCTCTGAGTAGCTGGGACTACAGGCATGTGCTACCACTCCTAGTTAATGTGTTTTATTTTTGTAGAAATGAGGTCTTGCTAGTTTGCCCAGACTGGTCTTGAACTCCTGGGCTTAAGCAATCCTCTTGCCTTGGTCTCCCAAATTGCTAGGATTACAGGCATAAGCCATCATGCCCAGTCAGAAATTTGTATTTTTGAACCACATTCCCTGTTAAAATGAAATTAAGAATATAGTTTTCTCATCACAACTTGACATACAGATTATATTTTGGTGACTTTATATAATGATACACGCTTCTCAGGCTTATTAACAGGTCTTAATTCTTATCATTTATGTCAATTTAGATATAGGAGTGTTTTTCAGAAGGGAGAATTTCTAAAGTTTATTGTCATTTTTTAAGATAAGAACATAATTTCTTTTCTGTTTCTATCATATACCATATTTTCTGCCCATGTTTTTTATTTTTAAGAATGAGTTTTCTAATGTGTTCAGTACTACTGGTTTCTAGCATGTCATTCAGAAGGACACATTTGTTTATAGTAACACTGTCAACAAAATAACTCAGCTCTCTTTTTATATACGATTTACTCATTGAAGCTGTAAACACTGCTATAAGATATTGAGGTAATCATCTTAATTTCGAAGGTATGACAGTAAAATAAGGAGATTGATTTTACGCATCACGAGTGAAAATTAGTCTCATTGCTTTACTGTCACATTACTAATTTACTCTATTTTTGTTCTTGTCAGAGATGGGCCTGCTTTTCAAAATGGATTTTCCCAAGTCAAAGACAAAATTGTTATTAATATGCTAATACTATGTCGTGGGTAGCTTAAATATTAAACATTTAATCTATTTATTTAGCAGTCAAAGTATCTTCTATAGCAGGGCGCCATACTTGGAGAAAATATAGGAACAAAAGTATGGGAGACATAATCTCTCTTCTTGGATTATATTCTTTCTACATCAGTTATCAGGTATATATCTGTGTAGTGGACTCTCTGCTTGAAGATAAAAAGTTTAATAGAAAATAGTCCCTAGTTCTAGGGACTCAAATTCTACTAGGAGGGTCAATCATATAAATTAGTAACTAAACCCATAAGCAAAGTATGGTTAGCCTGGGTTCAGTACATGGAGGAGGAAGACTTCTTGGAGGAGGTGGCATTTCTAAGGCAGAGGAAGAGTTAAGGCATCAACATAAATAATTTGGGACATACTTGATAAAAAAAGTACTGAAGGAACAAATGTTTATTAATAAATTAACATTACTTCTTTCACTAAAATAATCACGCTTTTATTTGAATTCTGCTTTATAACTTTGAATTGATTTAATGTCCAGTGTATGCTCTTGCCCTTGTAGCTGCCCTGGGAGGAAAGCATGAAGCAGGATCCACATTGAATATGAAAGAAATCAAGAATAATGCATATCAATAGTTTAAGGCCACCCAGTCATTGAAAGAGCTGTTGTTAAAACCCAGAATTACTGATTTTTTAACTAGAAGCTTTTTCTCTCATCCTGGCTTTTAAAAATATTAAGATCCTTACCACCATCCCTAACAGTCACCACCATGAAATCAAACAAGTGTGATTTTATTGTTACGTGTACATCTTTGCTTTAAACAATTTTTCTAGAATTCAAGAACCTGAATTAGACAGAAATCTGGACTAGATGTAGTGACTGTCTGCTATGCATGTCTGTTTCTGTCATATCCTCAGATGTTCCATTTTCTCTAAGGCTTTTTTCCTCCTATTTTAGTGGCAAAATATCTATGGAGGAAAAAATCAGACAGTATAGCATGGTGGCTAAAAGCAAGCTGTTTTTCCAATATAAGTAAAAGACAAAGGTCTTTAAACAACCTTCAGTGATAGCTTCTATTAAATTCCCTCAAACCACTAAAGCTCTTTACTTTCTGATCTGTCATGAGAGGAGATGGGAAACAATTTTCAATCTCCCCCACACTGAACCTGTGTGCACCTGAAGTAGTCTGCTTTTATTTATCCATTTTCTCTTCTAAATTGTAGTGCCCCACCTCTTAACCTCTCGATAGGAAATCGTTTTCAGTGCAAACTGCTAAATAATATCCAGTTTCTCTACAGTCTTCTTAAACCATGGCACCTCAATTGGGCATAATAAGGACCTAGCTTTTGCCAAGGGTTACCTTCTGTGCCACAGCTCAGTTTAAAAATCCCACAATTAGATTGCTCAGGAGGAGACAATGTGGTGGAATTTGCAAGAACTATCTTCTACTTCGACAGGCACATGTGTATAACAGGATGTGTGCTGAACACAGCGGCATCCATACCACTCTCACAGCACTTTTCCCAGCTTCCTTGGCACTGTGCATCACGTGCAAGCCAGCTTAAAGGACTATGTAAATCAAATGAATAAAAACATAGAGACTAAGAGATGATTAAGCAAGAAATTAAGCGATAAACCCACTGCTCAGTCAACAGAGTTTTGTTTCATCATTATGAAAGGCGAGCAGCTTAACTCCAAAGGGAAACCCCATGTAAGATGAAAACATTTTAAGAGCTTCCTACTGCCAAGCCACACAGCAATGAAATAGAATACTGTGGGATCTCTGGGCAGCATTGCCGTGCTGCCCACAGTAATTTATACTTCAGAGGACACCTGGGGAAATCCTGCTGCCCTGAGGCATTGTGTCTTCTGTAACTGAAGTGAGTAAACACTCAACACTTGTTGAAAACTGAAAGTTTGCTTCATTTGAACACAACCTTTTCTCTAGGGGTACTCTACTTGGTTTATTATTAAATACGAAATTTTCGTTTTATGTCTGTTCTTCAAAAGAATAAAAACTGACACAAATTATTCATTGTGATAAATAGTATTTACTTCTAAGAAAATAAGTTATTCAGCTAGCTAGTGAAAATCCAATCCAATAAACACTAATTATGCATCAAAAGATGCAGTAACAGTATACTGCAACTCCTAAAATAGCCACATGACAACATGACAGTTTCTAGGCAGAAGCAGGTAGTAAAGTTTATCTCTACTTTGGCATATGCAAATAAAGTAAGATTTGCATTAACTCATCTTGTTACCATTGAATTTTTTTTGTTTTATACATTGATAATTGTGATGCAATTTAAATTGAATGACAGTAAATAGAACAGTTACTTGTGACATTATAGAAATTTTACATACCAGCTATCAATTGAAATGCATATTTTCATGACAGGTAATACTGGAATATTGAAATTAACATCCTACCACAAGATATTAACAGTTCCTTCTCTAAAACTGCGCGTGAGTCTAGAAAGATCACCATAAACCTAGAAGGCACTGGATGTATTTTTTCAAGGCTTACGATAATTAGTGATAAAACAGCTCCTTCAAGAATTAGCACAGCTGGGCTTGGTGGCTCAACCTGTAATCCCAGCGCTTTGGGAGGCCGAGGTGAGTGGATTGCCTGAGCCCGCAGGTTTAAGAACCACCTGGGTAACTTGGCGAGACCTTGTCTCTACAATTAAAAAAAAAAAAAAAAAATTAGCCGCGCGTGGTAGCACGCGCCTGTAGTTCCAGCTACTTGGAAGACTGAGGCAGAAAGATCGCCGGAGCCCAGCAGGTTGAGGCTGTGGTGGCTTGGAGCGTGCCACTATACTCCAGTCTGGGCGACGGAGTGAGACTCCAACTCCAAAAAAAGGAATTAGCACAGGTAACACTTGTCTTTTTTTTTTTATGACATAAATTTTATTTTTTATTTACCCAGTGAATTTATGGGTGCATTACATCTGACAAAAAAAATCCATCTATTAAAAAGAATCCCCAAATAGTCTTTGTGGGATATTGAATTATCAGGTGTAATTCCTGCCCTCAAGGAATTTCTGCCTCCTCTTAAGTAAAAAGATGAACACATTTGAAAAATGGCAAACAAAATCTTTTATTATTGTATTAAATCATGTACTATGCAAAGTGTTCTCAGTATTTCAGCAGGAGAGAGGTCATTTGAAACTGATGGGATAGGAAAGGCCCTGAGAGCATATACAGAACTGAAGCCAGGTGGTGGAGAATAGGTTGGGATCTAAATGAACAGATGGGGAAAGACCATTCCAGGCAAAGGTTACAACATCAAAGGCCACATGTTGTCACTGGACACCAAAACAAGTGATCAGGGTAGAGTGAAATTGTGTTGGGGAGCAGTGAGAAATATTATTAGACAGCCAACCAGTAGAGTATAATTGTATCATATTATTAAAGGAAATTAGACTTGCAAAAAAATGCAAAAGCAAAATAATCATTTGGACACAAAGTCAAGTAATCAAAGTGTATAAACAGAGACTCAGCCCTGAACTTCCATCCATGATAAGAAATAATACACTATAAGGTGACTAGACAATCTATTTTTAGGTGGTGCTCCCAGAAATAAACATCATAATTTCTCTTCTGACCAAGGTTGGTTATTGTGCCAAGGTGTAGTCCACAACCCTGAAAATTTTGTGTAAACACTTTCAAAGAGGGATTCCTTCCATGAGAGGGAGAAATAATTCCCCTTGTGTGTGTTAGTTATATCAGAAATCGCCATGTCCTTTTAAATAAAAATAATTTATCTTGCTTTCTGGTAAAAATATGAAACAGGTAGTTTTGTATATTTCAGTCTAGCTCACCAATAGTATATATTTAATTTTTTGCAAATTAACACTTGATCTCTCATATTAGTATCTCCCATTGCCATTAACATGTTCAACATATTAGCTTGAATATTGAGCTATGAGGTCAGGAGCTTTTGTGGGCCAAGTAGCTTCCTTAGCCTCTAGCTCCAGTCAACTGCCTTGCAAGTTGACAGTAAGAGTAAGGAGACTATCGCTGTTCAAGAACAGTTCAAACAAGTAAGCCAGATGAATGGAAGCCGCTATCTGGTTCTCACCTCTACCTTACATACCATATCCACATGAAGAAAGCAGTTTAAATGTTTAATATGACCGCCTTTCGTAGATAAAGCTAGCATAAGCAATCACAGTAAATGTTTATTCTGCTGACTTATCTACACTTGAAGTGCATTTATATTTGTGCAAACATTTGTAAAACATTAAAAATGCTAAAATCGTATGGGAGAGAAATCCTTTTATGTTAACATCAGAAAGGGTGAAGTTTGAAGAAAGCATGTATTAAGACATTAAGATCTTATTATAAACCATGTGATTAAATTCTTTCAGTATGTAACAGCTTAAAAATTATGTTATTTATGCTTATATCTCAAAAGTAGGACTCTAGTGCAATACTTTTTATGAGTTAATCAGGTCATATATCAGAGTTTAATTTTATAATATGTGACCCTCTCTATTTCATTCAACTCATTTTAAACTTTCAGAGTGAATAAATGAAAGTAATTGAAATGTCCACATACGATATTAAAATTTACCTATGTGAAATTTTAGGTTATCTATGTACTTTAAGAACTAGAATAAATGACTTATGTGAGATACTTATGTGCTCAATTTAAAATATGTAAGCAAGTTTTCAAAAGTGATGCATGCTGTATTTCTTTACACAAATGAGCTCATGCATAGAAATCAAAGTCTTGTATAGGGAAAAGAAAATAATTTATTATTTAATAAAGAAAAATAATTTAGAGTGTTTTACAGGTGATAAAATCATGTAAATACTTATTTTAATAATCACCATAAAATTAAATGAAATTTTTTAAAACAAAGAGGTTGTAGGAAATGTTCTGGTTAAAGAATGATAATTTTTAAATTGTACGTTTCAGCAAACAAAATTGAATTAATGTGGTCAATGTAGGCAAAACTTTGGGTCAAAATGAATCCATTCTAACTCCTTATTTAGGGAGATAGCAAGTGTCCTTTGATTTGCAAGTGATTTCTATAAAACTAGTCTGACCCTTTTGTCATGGATGTAATTAAAACTAGAAAAGTAATGTGTTCATTCCTGACTTTTCCTCTAAACTGAAAGTTAAATGACTTAAAAAAATCCCTTATCTCCTTTATAAAGATACCTTTGCCTTCGATCTGTTTGAATGTAATAATATAGATGTTTCCTGATATTTCTTGTCACTTGCGGTAGAACTGATTTTTAAGTCTGAAGGCAAGTTATAGAGCAAATGAGATTATTGACATTTTTTAATGAGGCCTTAGGGTGAATATAGTGAGGAAAACAATGATGGGAAGGAGACCCTCTCTTGATTATCTGTCACTCATGCAAAAGGCAGATAGAGTCCAATAAAAAATCATAGATACAATAAGCTACTGGTTTAGGCTCCTTTGTTCTCATAATGGTGTGTGTGTGTGTGTGTGTGTGTGTGTGTGTGTGTGTGTGTGTGTGTGTGTGTGTGTCTTACTATGAATAGGAAGTTTTGCACATAAAGTCTTTACCATAAAAATTGAGTCAGCCGGGCTCCGTGGCTCAGCCTGTAATCCTGTGCCTTTGGGAAGCTGAGGTGAGTGGATTGCCTGAGCCCGCGGGTTCGAGACCCGCCTGGGCAGCAAGACCTCATCTCTACAATAAATAAATTAAAAAAAAAACATCAGCTGGGCGTGGTAGCGCATGCCTGTAATTCCGGCTACTCGGAAGGCTGAGGTGGAAGGATCTCCGGAGACCAGCAGGTCGAGGCTGCGG